>NC_088333.1:37802500-37870000 GCF_036884655.1 Musa acuminata AAA Group | reverse complement strand
GATTGACTTATCTGACCTAGACATGTTGACCTCCAAGTTCATCAACTGTGTGTTGTGAGGAACAATATAGAATTTACTCCAAGCTCCGGGTAATGATTCAATGATGTCGTTTGGCTGTAGGTTGAAGGGAAGAAATCCTCCAAAAACTCACTCTATTCCTACTACGTCATATGGATTACATGTGGATTATGTTAAGATCGATGCTTAAGTAAATTGGAGTTAAGAACTCGATGAAGCCAATCCACCCCCCCTCGGTTTCTTCGCTTCACAGCACATGGGCAGCCCTACATGGTTCAACTAATCCCTCCTCCTCATTACATAGAGAGAGAGCGAGAGAGAGAGAGAGAGAGAGTTTAGCTTTCATTCTTAGAAGTTTCAACCACATTAGTAGCTTAAGAATGGCTGGGCATTTAATTTGTGCAGGTGGTTGCACCCACCTACACAGTGTGTTTTCACTTGCATGCATGCATGCAATCTTCTACTGATTCAGGAGAGATGTCATCTTCTTCGGACTTGGAAGAAAGAACCATTTCATTTATGTTAATGTTCTTGTAATAATCTGGAAGCCAGACATGATGGATATGGCTGTCTTTGTTGAACAACTGGGATAAATAAACTAAGAAGAAGACAAGGTCTTGTGAATGTGAGACACCATGCTTTCTCTTAGCTGGTTGACAAGGATGATATCAACACAAGTGGGTTGCAGATTGCAACATATGGAGTTCTGATTGGACATTAGGTTTCTGCATGTGCATGTCCAACTTGACCTGTGACCTTCCTCTCCCTCCAATGTCACAGTCAAAACACTCAAAGAAGAAGACAGCAAGACCATGAGAAAGATGAACACCACCTTCGTTTTTCCATTGAAATGTACATGAAATATACATTCCCTTGAGATTGCTCGGAGAGAAAAAAGCAAGATTATACAACATATTAGAAAATTGTAGCACACATAGCCATGCCCTGGAAGATAATTAGAGCTGGTTAATCATCACATTGTTCTTATTTTTCGAGCACCATCTAAGAAAGATAGTGTTGCAGCTTTTACCTTTATAATTATGGCTAATAGTCCCTACTGTGATCTGCGGCATGAGAGTCAGGTCCTCCGCGGTAGCTCTTTCTCCTCCGCCTCAGCAGGCGTAGAACTCCACCAACTCGTCCAGCGACTCAGGCTGCGGGTCGGCGTTCTCCAGCATCCACAGCAGGTGCTCGAAGAGCACCACCTCGCAGTCCACCACGGTCCCGCAAGCGGGGCCGTCGTGCCCGCCGGACCTCTCGACGAGCACGCGGAACAGCGGGTGCCCGACGAGCTCGGCGCTGACGAGGTACCGTCGGCGCGACTTGCCGACGTAGACCGGTTGGAACCCCGGCGGGACCTCGTCCCCGTGGAACGACGCCGAGTGCCACGCCTCCCTGTCCTGCGACCTCGACGATGCGGCCCCGCCGGCTGACGGGGCCGTGCGCGTCAGCCGGCTCGATGAGTGCCACCTCTTTATCATGCACTTGAGCTTGCTCAGTCCGTTCCCGCTCTTCGCCATCAATAGCTTCTGTCCGCTACCCCCAGAGAGAGAGAGAGAGAGAGAGAGAGAGAGAGAGGTTTGGGGGGAGGAAGGAGGGAGGGTGGTGGAATTTAAAGGGATGGGGGAACAGGGGTCCACCAAAGTGGGACCAGAACAGTACGAAAGATAAAGAGGCACGCATGAATGAATAAATGCATGCATGCATGGATGGTATAGATGTGGGTGAACATAGATGGGTGCATGGATCCATACATGTTATGTACTAAGGGACCACAGACTTGTCTTCTTTAACTGATCTGATCTCTCTTTTGACCATCTCACTACTCTCTCTCTCTCCCTCTCTCTCTCTCTCTCTCTCTCTCTCTCTCTCTCTCTCTCTCTCTCTCTATATATATATATATATATATATATATATTACCTTGCTACAGTACACAATAACAGCAACTTGGCCTGAGATGTGAATTGTAACCATATGTCATTCATGCACCTTAGCAGCTACATGCACAGTCATCATGATGTAGAACTCCAAGAAGTAGACAGTAATAGCTGATAAGATAACAAGCAAAGAAGAAAGAGAGAGAGAGAGAGAGAGAGAGAGAGAGAGAGAGAGGGAGTGAGGCACTGAGCTTATTATTCTTCACATAATCTCTGCTAATCTATATCTAGCCAGATGAAACAAATTGTTAAGCTGATAAGATGTTCATACAATACTGAGGATGTGACTGAGCTTAATCTAATCTAAGTAATCAGCATTCCAAAATAATTTTCTTATTATTTTTTCTTGGAAACTGTGTTAGTTGGACTTTGGTCAAAGTATGAAATTGCATGACCAACAAGTATTATTTTATGATATTAGATGCTATCAACCAAACAAGTCAAGAGATTGCATATTATAGAGTTATCCTTTTTTTTTTTTTTTTGCCTTCCTATAAGTGAAAGTGATGTTCATGTGCATGGAAGTTAGAATGTCCCAACCTACATGTTCTCCTCATTCAAAAAAAGAAGAAAAATCTTAGACTAGATTTTCTATGGATTTGATATGTTTGGATGTAGGAACAAACTTGTCTATCAAAATTTTTCATTCATATAAAACCCTTCATATATGCAGTTAAAATTGTGCTAAATGTACATTTAATTTAAGTTTAAAACTGTGCTAATTCCTTCATATATGAAGTGAAATATCATTATAAATATGACCATAACTCTTAAACAGCCTTAGATTCATGTTAGTTGTTCTTTCTTGCCAACAAAATTAAGAAAATGACAATATGTTAGATAATTAGCATACCAAATTTTCAAAGGAAAAGTGGATGTGTGGTAGTGATTGTTTAATTCTCTGCTCTCATGAATTATCATACTTTTATTCAGCCAAAAGAGTCAAACTCCATGCAAACATTTGTACCATAAAAATTAACAAGCTGAAACTTAATAAAAGGAATTTTCACAAATCATGTCTAACCATGCTAAGAGTGAGGAGAAAAATAAAAAATATTTACCACTATATTCTGGTGAATATTTCTATTTGCAGCAAAATTCTTGAAACAATTTCCAACATAAAAAGGATTCACTAAATTACAAATGTTATATCCTCAAAATGTATCCATAAGACAACTGTGATTCATGGGACATTCCTAATGGAATAAAAGATTAGACACTGATCTTAAAGGACAAAAATAATAATAAAAAGCTGGCAATTAAAGTTGCCTAATGCAAATGAAGCAGTTGTTATTTGCTTCAGCTTTGTATGTTTCCACAAAGAATTGTTCTGATGACTTCATCACAGACAGCTCGAAGACCCCATTCAAGAAGCAAACGATAGCTCATATTGTGTCGGTGATATCAGTATTGGAGGTCAAATTTCTCTTATGGTTGGTATGCTTAGGATAGAGAATTGTCCAAGAGGTACCATGAACAATCATTTGAAGGGCCTCTTATGTCAAATGGATGTAGTTGATTGTCCAAAATGAAACCCACCATATGCTTTGTTTTGTGTCTGACATCTGACCATTTCCTCCAAATTTTAGCAGGCCCTTGCAAGAATCAAGGTGTCCTGCCTACAGGTATGCTTAAACAAAGAAAAAGATGCCAATGATTATATAGCTTTAGGCTTATTGAATTATTGCACAGATTGAGTCCTGAGATTCCCATCAACCTTCCAAGCTAACATTGCCTTTTGAATACTCCCAAATTACTCTATTGGTAAACAGGAGTTGGAGCTGAGTTTGTCAACATTAAAAATATGTTGCTCTTTGTCAGGTAGTTGGATTTGATTCTCTTGAGGACATGCACCAGTGTATCAAATTGTTGGGGAATACAAAATGCTTGATTAAGCATGAAGATATTGAAAGACAGGCTATATGTTCCTTAAAGAATGGCATGTAATAGGTTAAGTTCAAAGTAATTATGAATTAGAATAGAATAACTTGAGGTGTAGGACTTACTAACTAACTGTTAATCAAACAAGAGTGGAGGACAATGAAAGACTTTTCTATGGTTAGAATTCTTGCTCTAGTAAAAAAGTGGAAGTGGTTGGGGAACTTTCTTCAGGACCTCAATGTATATATAAGGGTGATTAGGTGATAGCTTTAGCAAAAGAAACCATAAAGAGGCATTAGTTGATAGCTGGTTTATATCTGACACTTGATTTCTTACAGCTCAAGAGGCAACTGGCTACAATAAACTAGAGTGGAGAGCTGTTGGCATGAATCATGAAGCTGGGTTATGTTATTTAGAATGGTTTTCCCAGGTTTATTCTCATCATGATTGACAGCTGCTCATAAAGGAAAAAATTCGGTATCTTGGTGGTGAATTTGAACTTACAACAGACAATTACTGAGGGATGTAATGATTATTTTGAAGGGGTATGAACATACTTGGTAATGTATTGTTTCAATACTGTATCATATGAATTTATGAGAGAAAACTGGATCATATAGCAATCTATATCATGTTTTAATAACATGACAAAACAACACAATAATTATCTGTTTTTACAATCTTTTTTCTTTTCTCAATAACATGACTAGTTCAACACTTGATTTTCGAGAAAACAGGAAAAAAAACAGGATCATAACCTTCTTAAGGGGACTATGAAGAGGATGGTATGAAATCCCAAAGAACAGTAGCTGTTACTAAAATATAATTTAGTACACAATTATATGACTGCATGTAATGGGAGCAATAGATACAGTATGATGATCAATATATTTTCATGCAGCTCCTTCCTGTGGCTATGTTACAGTTGTAAAGGTTCTGTGTAGCCCAGAAGACATGAAGCCAAGCTCTGCTGAGTTGTCTGTGGGGAATTCCTCTGGTGGAGAACAGCAATTGTCTAAGCCTCTGGAGTCGGATGAGCGCAGTGTGTGTGACAGAAAGTATCTGCTGGGATTGATGAGAAGCTACAAACCTACACCATAAATAATTTACTGGTCCTCATTTCTATAGCAGTCTGATTTAGCAGAGCTGGCAGGATTCAGTGGAAATTGCGTTGAGCTCTTCAGAGAGATGCGTGTACTCCTCATGTTCTCAAGTTTACTCTCTCTCCTGTCCAATGAGTTCCTCTTTTGACTGCTTTACCGAATGCCATTCAGATTTCACTCTGCACATTTGTTTATGTGATTTCTACTGTCGTCTTCATGTCAGTGTACTGAAGTCAGTCTAAAGACTAACTTGTAATATTTTGTGTGGATCCTCGAAGGATATGCTGTGTGGAAGTCTGGTTGGTATCATCTTAGTCAATGAAAATGGAATTGTCATATGCCGAATGACAGAATATTCTGGGATTCATGTTCTCCTGCAGTGCAGGTTCTTAAATCTCTGAAGAGGCCACCAACTCCAACATGTTGAAGAAGAGAGAGTTTGCACTAATAGTAGCATGTTGCCATTGAAGAAGAGATCCATTTTGTCATGGAGCCAATGCTGGTAAAACAGAGAGTTATTCCCCCTAACTATCATCTTGTACAAAGAAATTGAAGTCTATATGTTAGATATGTAGGATGAAAAGCATGTGCCAGAGGACATAAGCTACTATAGCCTCTAGCCATGACCTTTCTTGAATTCTCATCACCAGTAGTACTTAGCAGAAAAAGAACTGGTGAGTAGTAACTATTGGTTATGGTTACAGTAGTAAGTAGAGAACTGCAAGCTTCATGCATTTGATTCATCAAAAATGTTGGACATGGATCATAAAGCTTGCCAATGTCCTTGATCTTTAGGATATTAAATTCATCAAGGTGCATCAGCCCCAGTGGCTCCACCAATATAGCTTCTAGTAATTAGACTAAGATCATGTCTGTGTTCCTCCAATCTTTCCCCCTGTGCTGAACTATATATCTATAGGGATTTTAGGACCACAATTGGGACAGGCCATTATATAGGTTGGCCTCTGATACAGTCTAAAGATATACCTGCAGAAGAGGAGCAAGAAGAACAAGGGAGTCATGCATGAACAATAATAGATGGGCATGTAGTCTTGCTTCCATGACCTTAGACAGCTCAAGTGCATCATGTAGCCTCAGAAAAGGTTGATCCATTGGAGAAGAGAGACAGTTCAATGCATCATATGACTTGAGAGAAGTTGTTGTTTGATTGGGAGACACACCATTGCTTCCTTGAGGTACACATGATAGAAACAGATGGTGCTGCTTTTTGTTTGCTTGCTTGCTTGTGTTGGTGGAGTTGCCTTCTCCCTTTTGGTTGCTTTTGCCTTTGCTTTCAGGAGATGGCAATTTGGGATTCAAGCCATCGTGCAGGAAGGACCATAATGGAGGCGTGCCATGTGACAGAAGATACAGTGTCCCAAGATGAAGATTTAGATCAAGAGAGGCAACAGATCACAACTTGATGGGTAGTAGTGATCTTCACACAACCTCAAATGGTAGAAGAAGAAGAAGAAGAAAAGGCAAAGTGAGAAGCAACTCGAGAACTGCAACTGGGATATGATTACTCTCACAGGCAACGAGGAATTCCGTACCGATGCTAAGATTTTGCTTCTACAGCATGAGAAGCTTCCTCAAGATCATTGCATTGTAGACTTCCTTGTCAACTACAGGCTTTATTTCTATGAATTAGCAGAGATCACATTGTTCACATGAATGATAACTCCATGAGGAGACATCAATATCATCAGTCATACAAAAAAAATAAATGGAGATCTCAATCTATCAACTTCTGAATTTAGATAGGTGAGAGTAATGATGCAATTTAAGCCCATTTCGACCCGAGTAACATTTTTCATATTCAATGACTAAGGAAGGAGAGTTCTAATCCAGCTTCTGATTGGATCAAATGGCCAGCATGTGAAGACAGTTCATTGGACCAAATTGGTGGTGCACCATTTCACCACCTCTTCTACTCCCTGAGACACCGGAAAGGATGACATGTCCAACTTCAGCAATACCTCCCAAGTCTCTAAAGACATTGACACACCCATACAAGATCTTTGTAATCATCAAAGCTCATTGATTCATTAAATCCAGCTCAAACTAAAACTAAGCTTTTAGTTAACAGTTTCAAAAAGATTGTGCAACAATGGCGGCCTTGTAGTGTTTAAGAAACTTCAGTAAGATATACTGACTTCCACTAATAAATCCCACTTGTGCATCTACAAGCGAGCATCGTCTCTGCTTCACTGACTGATTGATGCATTATTCTCCTTCAGCCTGTAATAGCTGCTGCTTCATGGCATATGCACTTTCTGTACATCGGTTTAAATAAGAAATTCCACCTGTTGTTACCAGACAAACAGTAAATTGATTATTTATGAAACCATGATAAGATAATTCAATGTTCTATTCTTATTAGAAATATAACAAAAAGAAAATTCCCTTGTTTTGAGAACTTACCTCTGCCATATAGGGTTTTGCAGACCTATCTCCTGTGTCCTGCATCAACAAGTCTAAGTTCCAACTCAGATTCAAGGAAAGATCTTATCAATCTCCCATGCTACACTGATGGCAAGGCAGAAAGTTACAAAGTCATATAGTGTGACTGCAAGTTCTCACCCTTAATGAACTTTCTCTATTGGCTGCTTCTTCTAGCTTCAGCTAACTCCCTTGATGGCGGTGTGCGTATGAATGCCATATTAATGATGAGATACTGGTAAACATCTCTAAGCTCATTAGACTACTGTTTCCAAGCAATCTCAACATGGCAAATCAATTATTCAAAAATCATTGTACCATATCAACCAACAAAACTTTCTGGATGCTATTACTTCCATTTTTTCTTTTTTTTCCATAGTAGTAGCTCACAAAGAAACTTCTGCCACCTTTTATTGTAACATATCAAGTAATCAAATCTGTACATATACTTCACAACTTTACAATAATTGTTTTATATTAGTAGCATAAAACACAAAGGAAAACCATTTTCATATATCTTTGTCTTCCCAAATCTGATGAATCATATCTTTCTCTAGAGTGAAGGGACTCACTATTCAAAAAAGTACAGCACGTTTGTGCAGTTATTGTATGTAAAAAGTAACGATGAAGGCAGAACAGAACAAGATTTACTGAGGCTTACCACCTTCGCAATTCTTTCCCAATCGTGTATGTCTATGATCTAACATCAATCTCTTACAGAACTGCTTTCCACAAAACTGTACTGTTAAGCTGAAAAAAATATGGTGCATCACGACCTTATTTGTTAGTAATGGAGGTAAAAACATTTATCATTTTGATTCCCCTGTTCCACAAGCAGCCCAAGCAGGGTATAACCAAACCTCTTCTGTTGCCCTAATAATTTCTGAAGAGGTTGCAACATTTTTAACATCTTTACAGCATTACCAACAGCCTTCTGTTGCTGTACAATTGTTTATATTCCATTTCTATAAAAGTAGCAAGATTTTCACCCTTACTGTATTCTTCCATGCTTTGTGCATTTATGCAACTAGTGACCAACAGCAAATCTCTCTAAATGTCTACCATGTTCATCCATTCTGTTCTTGAATATCCTTTGAACATTTCGCTTGCTGAGGTTGCCTTGGAAAGAAAAGAATGGCTAACAGAACACATACACTTAGTCCAACAACACCGTCAAATGGATGCAGAGGATGAGTATTAATTAACCAGGAAGGAGTGCCACACTCATATCTGATGAAGCCACCAGTTTGCAAGGTAAAATTGGTGATCATTATCCCAGATCGTACTCCAATTGGGACATAGATTTTATCATTTGATCTCTGCTTAATTCCAAAAAGTGCCAAAGATAATAGCAAAAATCCAGGTATTGAAGGTAGGGACCTGTAATTTGGAAAAATACTAGAATTATTTTTCAAATTACATATTATAAATAGTTACAAAAAATATACTAACAACGGTTAGTAATCAACATATAAATACTTACAAAAACTAAATTAAGAAAACATGTCTGATAAGGACTGCACTACTCTTTAAACATGAAACAAATTTACATCTTCCAATGACATTTCAGCCACACTTTATAGCAAGTAAAAAATGCTTGAGATATTTATTAGCTGAAAATGGTAATGAAGATTTATATATCTTTTGCTCGATCATAAGTTGGTTATAAGATAGGTGGCAACAAAACTATATGTTCCCACTTCTAAACATTCAATTAGTACACCTTTTTTGTCCCATTTAATATTAGTTTTAAGAAATAATATCATCCCATCAGGATTTTTCACCAAAAAATTTCACGTAGTTCTTTTCCATTCTTGCATGATACATTACTATCAAACATGAAATTGAACAAACCAAGTATTTATTGTGAGGTAAACATTAATCTAAAGGAAGAACTAAGTCAGATCATAAAACGAGTTGCAACGAATGGCAAGGCATTAAGCTTCCACAAAGTGTCTGAAAACAGAAAGCCAATTAATATGCACAGAAAATGCAGACAATCAAAACATACCTGTGAATTAGAGAAAATGCAACTCCAGATATCATAATGGCACGGTAGTATCCGAGTTCTACTGCAACTTCCTCAAGAAGCCATGACCTAAACAACAACTCCTCAGCTAGAGCAGCACCTGTTGCTGTAATAATCCCTCGAACACCTAGTAGTAGTATGTTGATGAATGATTTCAGAGACACCGAAGTGGAACCTGATGGCCAGGAGAGGCTTGCATATCCTAGTAATCCATTGATAGAATGTACAGACATGACGATTGCCATTCCTCCAATCAAACCTTTAACAAAACCAAGGACCTGCAGAAAAGCAGATGATTTAGGGATTTCTGCAGCCATAGTGAATGTGCTCTCAAACAAAATTATTCAAGTCATTAAAGAAGAAAATGGACACTGATTAACTAATACATGACCACATAACAACACCCTTAAGGCCTATCAGAAACCACAATAGAACTAATATAAAGCCAAAAAAGTATGAAAAGACTTCCTACCATCCCATTTGTATTTGCATTACCAAATGAAGCCAAAACTTGCTAAGATATGCTATTATGCAGATACAGGGACCAAAAAATGGAATGGGAAGGATGATATCAGGCCAAATTGTCCTGCTGTCAAAAAAAATCATGATGCTGTTCTGAACTGTGTTGCAGAATGGATTAAAGAGTTCATACCCTGGGTTCTGTGAGATCCAGTCCATATTGTTCAAGGGGATTGTCATAGCCTCGTATTCTTTTACCCCAAAGTACAACAAGGATCATACTAGAAACATGGAGTCCCAAAACACATGCATATTCAGCAATTTTATTTGATGTCCTCGTTGTCCAACTTTGTACTAGTGTTGGGAGTAGGGGAATCACCACTGGAGACCATAAGACAAGAACCATGCAGCCGAACCAAATAACCCTACAGGAAGAGATATCACCAATATTATGCTCTGAAAATATGCTAATAATCAGAACAGAACTGGAGCAACAAGCTAAAAGTACATAACAAATATGCTCATCTTAGCATCAAATTTCATAAAGAAGATACATGAGGAGTTAGACCGCATATATCTTTGACCAAGTCGTTGTAATGAAAAAGCAGTATTTGCTGAGATAAAACTCAACAAGGCACAGTGAAACAATTGTTTATTAATGTTATCAACGACAAACCAAACAAACAAAAGGTTGCTCCTTAAAAATGAAGCATAAGTTTTATATATATATATATATATATATCCAGCTACCAGAAAAACAAATGAGCAAGCCTGCATTAGCATTAAACTGAGCAACTGCCATCACAAGAATATGATTATCTGTTTAGGTCATTATAAGAAAATGCTTCTGTCACTTTCCAGTTTGTTGATGGATTCTTTGTGATCAACAAACATGATTACTGACCTTATGTAAATGAACTAAACCTAGTTGAAGGGTTACCATTGATATCCCTCATCAAATGCATCTTTCTTTGCAGAATTTGAAAGTAAAATTATGAGAATCATGAAAATATATAGGTCTTCACCAATGATGCAGATAACAGAACATTGATAACATTGATACTCAGATCCCTCTATTGCAGCAAGGTTAAAGATCATCCATCAAAGATATGCAATTGCTTCAATGCAATATGGTAATGAGATATCTTAAATATGGTGATAATATTAGAAAGAGATATATATGATAAGAGCACCATATTTTTGTCAGTTATGTAAGCATTCTCCAAAACAGGTACAAAAATGGTTCAATTTGAAGATCTGATTTAGTTGTGAATAACTCTCCAACTGACAAAAGTATACTTCACAATCATTTTAGTTGTGAATATGTTATCTGTTAAGTTGCTGATGTTGCAGGTCTGCATGACAAATTGAGCTGTAGAACATTGAAAACGAAAAAAATAAAATTATTTGTGACAGAATTTTCTATGGATCTGTCTACTGCATAATGTCTCTGATTAGTTGTTTATATATAACACTCAATTACTCAGATTCCTTCTGCTTATCATCCTTGCAAATTACAGGTGTCCACAATAATTAAGCTGTTTAAAATGTGTTTTCTCTCACTAGATATTCTGAACCAAAATATCTAACTAGTGACTATGAAGTATATAGAAAATTGGTAGATAAACTTATTCCTATTGCTTTTGTATCTGATTCCACATTGGACTTCCTCATCACACATTAAGTCCATATGAAATACTACAAATGACAAAAGACAACTGAGAACTTGCTTAGTGTGTTAACATTACAACGTACAACAACCACAAGCTTGCTTGTATTCTGTTCCAGGACAACTGAAGCGAACAAGCGAATTACATTTTCCACTGAGATGCATTGCATGTTGAATTTAATAACAAAAAAAAAAACTAGTCTTTCACGTTGAATATCCCTTGAGAATTGACAAAACTGGTTAGGAAAAATAACAAAACTAACCTCTGAAACAGTGGACGCTCAGCAATATGCAAAAATGAGATGAGCCTGTCAGTCAAGCTCATAGCACCACGTAAACCACCCCAGAGCAAAGCAACTTTACCAACTAATCTCAGCAATCCACCCTTCTGTCCTAATTCTGCTAGAACAGCGACCAGTCTTTACATGTTTTACAAAGACAAGCATAAGTGAAGGATTCATTAAAAAACAAATTAAAAAACTGGAGAAGAATTTAAATGATTTCCACCTCTCCTGATCCACTTCCCCATCATCCTTGGTCGGTACTACAGGTCCAGCAACAGACATTGCTTTCTCAGCTAGACTGCTCACAATAGTAATTGGATTCTTCTCTTGGGTTGCCTCCTCAGACTTAGTCTGCTCCTCATTTTGAGACCCTTCTATGTTAGTTACACTTGAAGGAACTTCCATTACTTGACTGCTTTTGTAAGTGTCCTTTTGCTGAAGATTTAAGATAGAGCCAGTTGATGATGAGCAGTTAAGTATTAAGTATTCTCATGAATCTAAGAACATTTTCTAAAGAATCTTCAACAATAAAGCATAGATAAAAAAGAATATACTCATATGAATCTAACAAATGTGGTTATGTGCCTATCTTAAATGCCAAACCACAAACGTGGGTACGGGTATGGGTCAAAATGTCAAACCACAAATGTGGGTACGTGCCTATCTTAAAAAGCATAGATAAAGTAGCTCAAAATGCCAAACAACAAACGTGGGTACGTGCCTATCTTAAAAAGCATAGATAAAGTAGCTCAAAATGCCAAACCACAAACGTGGGTACGGGTCAAAAATATGTGCCTCATAAAATGTGGTTATGTTGCAAAGTGCCAAGTACCCTAAAAACTGTATAGATAGAGTACTTAGAGGCCCTCCACACTTCCATACTAAATTAATGATTATTGAGGAGTTGAGTAGGAAAGAAGAGGTTTTAGATACAGGTTTGACATGGGTTTCAAGAATAATTGGACTGACATGGTTACCGGTACACCAGGCAGCATATCATCTTGTAATGCATGACATCGTTGTATAAATTGAAGAAAAAACTTAGTCAGATGGGCGAATACCAACTGGTACATTACAATCTGACCGATATTTAAAACCTTGCCTATATGAAAGAGTTTGGTGGAGAAGCAAGCTAGAGAGTCACATGTTTTTAGTCAAGATAACCGTGGTGAATGAACATGAACCTCTTTATAATGCTCTTATGCTCATAAGAGTCCAAATTCTTGGCCACTGAATGTTTTGTAACACACGTATAAGAAATAAAAGATAACAATGGAAGAAAAAGGAGAGTTACAGTTTCCATAAATTGGCTGGAAAGGGAAACATATAAATTCTGTGTTCATGGGTTATTGTTTGCACCTTTTACCTTAACACCTCTAATTCTTTGCATAAGCCAACTAACCAAGAAAACAAGAAAGCAGCCAACAAATGGTTTGGCAAAATTGTCATTTATGTAGTAAGAATTGAAATAAATTCTAATGAAAAAAGAATTGAAATCATGATGATGACAAACTATGTAAAAACAATAATCAACCAGCAATTCTTATACATGAACTGCATGATGAAATATCTGAGTAACAATCTAGTTAGAGAAAAGATGCAAACTATATTTTGTTAACTGACTGATGGGAAACTATGTGCCAGAAAGAACAGAGCAGAATATGATGTCAACTAATAAGAAGTAATTCAAAGCCAATATTTCACTTGTAAAATTCTGCTAAATTTTTGTAAAAAAATCAATGACTACTGTAATGATCAAACATCCTAGCTAAGATGGATTACCTGAGATGGGCCAAAGAAAGGACATGGCAATGAAAAATAGCAAGTATGGTCCAGTTTGATTCTCCAGTTCCTACTTAGAGATCAGATGATGGTAAATATTATGTTCAACGATCAATTTATTTAATTATGTCAAAAGCAAGGTTCGCCATACCGATGCGTACCGCCCGGTACGGGCGGTACGTACCGGTCCGAGAGGCGACCGGTACGCGGACCGCCCTCTACTGGGCGGTACACCAAAAAAAGCCTGTATCGGGTGGTAACGGTCGAAATTTCGACCGTTACCGCCCGGTACCATTCGGTAACGGTCGATTTCGACCGTTACCGCCCGATACCACTCGGTAACGGTCGAAATCGACCGGTACCACTCGGTAACGGTCGAAATCGACCGTTACCACACTGTAGCAGTGCTACAGTGCTCCAACGGTCAATTTGACCGTTGGAGCCATTTTTCCTCCTATTTAAACTAATCTTCTCTCCCCTATTTCATTATACACTCTTAAACTCTCTCTCAAACATTTCTTTTCTCTCATAAACTCTATAAAACAACGATTTGTGAATTCAATCAAGGTAAATTTGGGAAGATTAAGAGGAAGAACTTTCTAATCAAGAGGTATGAGTCAAACTGCTCGAGGAACTACCGATACCCAACGGTCACACTTGTCCGCCCAACGTGCAAAGGCAAAGGGGAAGGCAATAGCATCAGTTGCATCATTGGAAAGAATCGAGTCGGGCGACGAGACACCTTCACAATCACATTCTCTTTCTCGTTCGGTCCAGAGACATGACAACAACACGGACAGCAGTGCCTCAACAGATGATGGCGGTGATACCGGGCAGTCGTTGGTCTCATCTGCACAACTTGAGGGTGGTGAATGGACTGAGGAGCAATATTTTACACATGCCACTCAAGATTCAGATCATGGAACTCGACAAGGTACTGGTTAAGTTTATGCGCGGAAGGCAAAGGAGAAGGGGAAGGCAGTGGATGAATATGAACAAATGCGACAGAGCATACATGATATAGACACAGAAAGAGACTCATCGTATTCACAGCCATCGTATTATGAAGAATCATATGGGAAACAACAGTATGGTGATAGTTGGTCATCCTTCTCTGAGCAACAGCATGATACAGAACAACACCAATATATGCCTCAAGAGCTGCCTCGGACAAATATGATTTATGACGATCGATCTACGATCAGTACCACATTGATACATCAATGGCATACGGTGTATCAATACGCTATGTCATGGGATCAATTTCATGATTGGGTCCAACAAACGTATCATATTGATATGTATCGGATCGAGGACCCCGATCCACCACCCGTGGAGGCCCGTCGTTCGTTTTGGTGGTAGAATTAACAATCAGGTATATCTAGATATATGATTATTTAATTCATTTGAATTTTAGAGTTTATATTGTAACAAAATAGTCTAACAATTCAACTGATTTTTCTATAGATATTTCAATCTATAACGAGCTGAAATACGAACCTCGAACAAGACTACCTCAAAGCCCGAAAAAGATATGTGATGTTATTTTTACCAAATTTACATTGATTTTGCTAAACTTATACTATTACTATATTTATTTGTAACTTGAAAACTCTATCCTAACTTTTTTTTTAATTTTCAGGTATTTTCGGAGGGATAAATCGGTGAAATCAGGTGTACCGAGCGGTACACCTCGGTATACCGCTCGGTACGCCGTACCGTACCGAGCCAGCGTCGAAACGCCGGTACGATACGGTTCGGCGAACCTTGGTCAAAAGTATCATAACTACATAAATTTCTTCGACACAAGCTGTCAATCTCATACAGAAACAGGTGATAAAGAAAGATTTTTCACAGAATGCAACAATGGAGTACTAAGGTCCCAAGTTCATTTTTCACATTACCTGATGGTGTGCTAATAATGCAGTTGCACCTAAGGCGGCGGTAACTGCTCTAACCATGACTACATCTTTACTGTAATTAGTAGTGGCAGAGTTTTTATCCACACCAGTTAAATCATTGTAAACTTGAATTTTCTCATCATCAAGATGTTCATTCCTGGTGTAAACCTCCTCCTCAGAATGTTTCTCCTGAATATTTCCAGATTTCTCAATATCTTTGTTTTGGTCTACATAATGTAAAGCAGCAATCTTGAAGTACTTTCTCAAAGATGCCAAGAGTGAACCAACAATTAAACCAAGTGGAAGGACCTTCTTCAAATATCTGGTTTCCTCAATTGCAGAAGATATTATTTTGACAGTGTGTTCTCCATCTAGTGTACCATTTACCATTTCTAGGTGGCTATCCTCTGAAAGCGACTTCAAGTCTAAATGATTGTCTAGAATGATTGCTTTAGTTACTGCATCAGCAACTTGTTTCATATCATCTACAAGATCCCCTTCCAATTCCTTCAAATTGGAAGTGCTCAATCTACGATCAACTTCAACCTTCAGAGAATCAAGTAAATTGTTCCTAATTAAGCACAGCATTTCCTCTTCTTTTGTATCCCAAACACCCTTAGTATCAAAAGTTTCAGTTAATTGTTGTTCAATTTCTGGAAGTTCTGAATCTAAAATCGCATATGATGTCTCGATAATACTATCTGCGTCACTTTGCGTTGGTGACTGATGCTGATTTTCGGTGTCTCCATTGATAATCTGATTTTGCCAGCCTTCTTCTATGTTACCACTGAAACTTCCTGCTTGATCTAGCATTTTCCACTGACCCTTTTCTGGGTCAAGGAATAAATCAGTAGTTGAATCCAAATCAGATGATTTTGATCTTGGGAACCAAGAAGAAATATACCTCTGGAGATATGCTTCATATGGTGAGCCCCAATAATAAGGGTCAATAGCTTTGTCTAGAGAATAATTTTGTAAAGGGCCAACTTTACCAATATTGTTTGAGGGATTAAGACCTAAAGTATTTAATTCGGACCCTCCAGTCCTAGTTTCTGTGGATGATTCAAGGCTATTAGCAATACAATTCGAACCCAATTTATCTTCCACAGTGTTATCAGGTTGAATGTCTTCCTTATTTACATAATTATCAGGACGCCTAGGTGACAGATTTATATTTGATACTTTACTTGATCGATTGCTTCTCTGCTCTGTCCTTTTATAATCGTCTCCATTGACGGTGGGAAGGTCAGGCGAGAGAATTTGAGATATCTCATCCTTACTTTTCTTCACTTCATCATCATCCCCTTCATTGTTACTTTTCTCTAACTGGTCAATCATGTTTTCTAAAACCCCAAACACACTGTTAACTGCCATCTGTGTAGAATCATCAAATCCGGTCAAGGCATCTAATGCTTGAGTGACACTGAGTGAAGGGGGCTTAGAAGAGCATTGTAAAGCTTCATTTGATGTTGTGGAACTATGTGAATTTTGATGCAATTCCTGATTAACTTTGTCTTCGTTCTTCTGAAATTCATAGCATTCTTTCTGCACAACCTGGTGATCTGATACTGACACACTTGATGAAAGTGACTCCTCAGAATTAGATATAGAAATTGGCATATTTTGTTCTTTGTTATGGTCTGTACTCTTTTCTTCACTGTAATGGATATAACTTGCATCATTAAGAAAATTATCATCTTCAGTGTGCTTATCAGCAATTCCAAGTCTTTGACTGAACTTGTGCTTCTCACCACCAGTTTCATCTATCACATGATCAACCCTCTCCATACTATTACCCTGGCTTGGTTCACATCCATCATCAGTAAGTCCAGGAGACTGAGAAGTTCTCTGTTCAGAGGGTTCAACATTTTCTGAAATGCTGATATTGACCGAATTTAACTGTTCTAGATCACCTTGCACCCTCCCCTCATGACCCACACCTGAATTGTTCTCATCAGTGCCATTCTCATTCACTGAGATCTTCACTGTATCTTGGATCCTTGAATTTACCTTTGATGTAACATTAGGAATCCAACCAATCCTGTTGAGTCCTTCAAGATTCAAGTTTTTCCCTTGAGTTTGCATAATTTCAGTAACAGCAGTTGTGAGCTTTCCACGTACATCTTCTGGCACAGCTCCTTGAAGAGCTCTCACCAGGTTTTCTCCTTGCCCAACAGCGGAAAGAACCTAAAGCAATAGAGAAAAATGTTTTCACAATAGTAACATTACACACAACAAAGATAGAAGTTAGAACTGTCTCGTATAATCAGAACTTGAACAAAGACTTAGATGACTGGAAAATATTTCCATATTAGTAACTGCAAAAGCTTCTAGACAATCATTTTTCATGTGTAGTTAGCCACCAGAAATAATGGGAACAAGTAGCAAGAACATGTAGATCCTGGTTAAATGAGAGAATGAAATAATTATATCTATTTCGGTTATACCATCGGTCCGCGTACCGAAAACCTCGGACCGGTACGTACCATCGGACCAGTACGTAAACATAATATATCCTTGCTACATCTGTCAAAAAATCGTCATGCTCATATATTGAAATTTCTTGCATGATAGAGAATGTAACAGGACAAGAAATGCATCATACTATTATGTATAAACCATTTTTAAGTAATGTAATTTGTCAAATACCTCATAATCATTAAGTTTGAATGATGAAAAATAATTAAGCATTGAGGTCAGAGAATTCAAATAATGAAAAGAAGTGAAGCATTGAGAATTAGAGTTGAACCCCACAATGAAAAGAAGCCAAGAAATGCACCACACTATAATGTATAAACCTTTTTAAGTAATGTCATTTGTCAAATACCTAATAATCATCAAGTTTGAATGATGAAAAAGAATAACGCACTGAGGTCAGAAAATACAAATAATGAAAAGAAGCCAAGCATTGAGACTGAGTGTTGAAACTCTTACAATATTGGCTCTCAGTGTGTGATGCTAAATTCAATGTACTTTGTGACAGTAAAGACAGTCTTGTTGATTTGCAGTTTGCCCAAGGTAAAAGAGAACTTCAGTAAACAGTACTCTTATGTAAACAAGCCACGTTCTATGTGGTGCTACATCCACGCATCACCAATCTGATGTGTCATAGAAAATTAAGCAATCTATGTTTGTATGTCAGAAGGGTCACCAAGCTGATAACTTCATATATTATTATAGGAATGCTAAGTGAAAAGTAAAGATCTAATGGTTTAATATCTTAGTGTAAAATAAATTTGCCTCATATTAGCAATGTTCATTGTAATAAAGTATATATAAATGAACTTCAACTATATGATATCTACGCAAAATGGAACTACAACTACTGCATGACAGAACAACATTATTCCTATTCAAACGTATAATACATGAATGCAAAACCTTCAAATCAGTTCAACCCTTAACAAGATAATGCAACAAAAAAACTTACTGCAAACAACTTAGTCAATTCAAGCACATCCCTCTTTACAGTGCAAACAGATACACACAAATAACAAATTCATTCTACATCTGGTAATCTTAAGGCTGGAATAAGGGCACAAGCTAATGGTTTATTAAGAGGACACGACAATATTTTGAATAGTTAGGAGATGAAATCAGAATAAGATTTTTTTCTTCAAAAATGTACCTTTTCCTTCTGTTCATCATCAAGAGCGCCAGGCATTGTAACATCAAGCATATTCATGACAACAGCTGCAGTTTGTAAAACTTTGTTTTCTTCTTCATCCATCTCAGTATCTGCACTACTATTCTGGAAATCAATGGCATTGATATGCTTTGTTCCATCATCATCTTCACTCTCTATCTGCTGTACCTCACTTCTTGAATCCACATTACCATTAACTTTACCTTGAGCTGCAGCATCAGTTTGCTTAAGCACACTATTAGCTGGATCATCAAGCAATCCATTTACAGAGTTTGGCTGGGTAAGCTTCCTATTTATATACCCATCTACAATCTTATGGCTTAAATGCAAAGGGGAAGAATTGTATCTCCCTTCAACACCATTGGAAATATTCTGCTCTGGTGCTCTCTCATCAGTAAATGCCAAACCTTTTGAAGGATTGACGGTGACATCAGCATCTTTTAAAAGAGGATGACGACCCTTCAGAAGTGTAAACTCCACTGCTGATATCCACTGCACAGGATAATTGAAAAATCATGTCAAAAGATACTATTTTAGTTGCTAAAGCACATATTGCATAATCAAGAGAGCCACTACCAACTACTAAGCCAGACAGATTATGCTAAGCAACAATTGATCCATCAAATTTTTTGCTTTATGAAACTATATTCTTTAATATATTGGCAGTTTTTCTCCATACTAAGAATAATTAATAACCCAAGGCACAGATTTCATGGGATCTGCTCCCAGAAAGGAGTACTGAAGAAGTCTCGGGTTGAGCATGACTATATTGTCCAAATTCTAATCAATATCCTTCGAGGGATATTTGGGAAATCATAATCTTCCCAATTCTTCATTTCTTGGCATATTCATCAAGCTCATTGAATCATCAAAACCCCAAAGACAGCATGGGATTTCAAGTCAAAGTTGCTATGCTAAATGCTATTGTCCATCGTTGTCACTTTGCCGAACTGAAGGTTTGCTAGAATCCCCTGTAGGTCTGAACATGGCCCACACACCACAAGCAAATTAGTTATCTAAAATCATATTTTTCATGATCCGAGTAACCTACAAGCCCAATTGCTCATAATAATATGATGGCAAAAATTGCTCAAATGCAACTTACTAGCAGTAGGTTTAATAGAAGCCAGAAAAAGGTAGGTTAATAGAAGCCAAAATGTCAATGTGCAGATTATGTCAAGTATCATTCTGTGGGCATGCCTTTCGCAACAAGCATGAGCTTAGATTCAGAAATAAAAAAATTTACAGCCAAAAATTACCTCAATAGCAAGATGTTGGCACCAAAAAATGGCAGAATGCCTTGTTGCCATAAAAGATGAAGGCAAGTAAGAACAAAGAAGCAGGCTTGTAAATGGATTTTCTGCTATTGAACTGCGTGGAATAGAGTAAGTTGGCACAGTCCCATCATCACTCTGTAAAGTAGCAATAAATATGACAAAAAAAAAATCTCAATAATGTTCTGAATCAAGGAAATAATAATTTACATCACATATTGGCATGTAACAAAATGAAAAAGTATCAGAAAGAGGCACCAATTCTAAAGTGAAGACATGTGAGTACCAGAAGAAGTAAACAAGACTCTATAAACCATATGATAAGGACCTGATTATTCTATTAAATATATTCATAAAAACACAAATAATATAAAAATGTGCTTCAAACCTACTATTGATCTTTTTAGCTCAAAAAAGCTATTGGCCCTCTCATCAGGTGTAAAGTTCCTTAAGCAGAGTCAATTCCCACACAAAAGAATTCCTTACAGAACTGAAGTTCAAAGCAACAGTTATAATGTGGTGAGTAAAGAACCAGACTCATTAAGTAGTTAGTACATAGTATTACTTAGTAGATTGTAGGATGGTATGAGAGCAGTAGTAAGTTGAACCCAGCAAAGTTCATCTCTATAGTTAGTTTGTGGAAGTATGCAATTTTCAGAGCACACCAATATATTCTGACTGATAAATTGATCTGAATTCATATATATGAGGTTTACAGAATTAGATTGCTAAGTTGAACCAAATAGGTTCATCTTTATCATTAGTTTATGGAAGTACGAAATTTACAGAACCCACCAATATATTCTGACTGAATCTGATCTGAATTCATATATAGTGAGGCTGTTATGTTTCCTATGTGTTGTGAAATCCTGACTTTTCCATCTCAGGTCACTAGGCATGTTTATGCTGTAAATAATGCAACTGCAGACTGGAATACCAACCACAGAGTGTAATCATTAGTTTGCCCTCAGCAAAGAGAAACTTCTGCTTGTTGGAAAGAATAACAGGCAAAAGTATTTCATGGAGATTACCATTGTGGTCAAGGGTTGGGTAATGTTCATAATGTCACATAATGATTCTTTCTTATTGCAACAAGCTGGCATGTATAAATATCCAACAGTATGTAAGAAATCAAAATCAACCGCACTAAAAAAAGAAGCTTACAAGAAAATTATGCTGAGAGATCCATCGGTATTTTGAACACAGAACTCATTGTTCACTACTTGTTCTTCTTCATGCAAGATTAACAATGACGGAAATATAATAAAAGTTCATGTAGTTCAGTTATTGTTAAATTCACCATGATGAAAAGTATTCAATTTAAATGTTGCAAAGATTGTCTTCACAAAAGTGCTAGACTTTGCTATTAAACATGAGTATTCCACATGCCTGTATAAAAAGAACAGGAATCTTAAGGCTCTGTATTGACTGTCTTGTACTGGTTTTGGAATAGAAGTCCTCAATTGTATCATGCCCATGAGAAATAATTGATATAGCTCCATCAAAATCACGAACAGATTTTGTTGACAAAGCTTTTCCAACATCAAAACTTTTAGCTTTACCTTGAAAGAGTTCCTGAAAAATTGGAGGTACTGATTATCGTTGCTAAGTAATCACATTGGACTAATGAAAACAGAAATTTTAAATACTGGTCTCGTTTCTTTTGCTATTCTGCTCAATGTGCAGAAGTTTCCAAACATTAACTATGGTATGCAATAAAATAAATGCATCCAGGAACATTATAGTTTGGAACAATCAGTAACCTTGTTATCTTGCAGAATATCTATCAACCCACTCACGAGCTTTTGGTCCAAAGCAATATGATGAGGGAATGACCTGGTGGCTTCAGCCAAGTCAAATGGATTATCTACACAAACAGCAGCAGTTAGGACAGTTGACTCTCCTACTTCAGCAAGATACTTTGTCAGCATATTTGCACCATAACCCCAACCAACACCCATCACAGTTGTCCAGGGTCTTACTGTGCTGATGAATTGGAGAGAAGTGAAGACATCATCACTGTCAGCAGCTGTGAATAACCTGCAGTTGTTTCAGAACTCCTTCATGAAGAATGTACATTTCATATAACAATCAATTACCAAACAAATTCCCTTTCACCAACATTTAGTGGGACACAGTCAGCCAAGAAAGATGATATTGTTTTATAATCAGCCAAGAAAGATGATATTGTTTTGATTATGAGAAAATACATTTACCACATTTGGTTTGGCCTGGTTTCGCATTGCCTATCTGTGATTCAAAAAGTGAGAACCCACCAGAGGTAAGTCCATTGGTCTATGGTTGTTCTATTTCCCACTTGCTGCTAGACCTAGCATGAGAATGGCACATGTTAGACCTAAAAGGGTAGTACACATCCAGTTTTAGCCCTAAAACAGTCAACAACCCTTAAATTGAACAAACTAGGCTCTGAATCGACAAAGATGGCTGTTCAGAGCTTACTAGGTTCTTGCTGCTCTCTTAAGGATTAAACCCGGACCCGTGTTATTCACATGATGGATCTATGACTGGGTGGTTCACAGAAAAACTAGCATGTGACAAACCTAACCCCAAATTTTAAACTACAATTAAGCAATGTCAAATTGGGTGAAACCAAACTTGGTAAACTGTATCTTACACTATTTTTTCTGAACTGCACAATCTACCAATAGAGAACCTGTCTAAAGCAAATAAAAACACTGATAGAATCCCAATCCTGCAAATCTAGAGAAGAGAGTTGGTCACGTTTTTTCTTCAAGCAGCTAGGGTTAAACATAAGAGATAGCCGAAGTGAAACCTTCTAAATTAAATGTTATGCCTCACACAACTTTCCAGATCAATGCAAGTTCCTCAATCAAAATTTTGTTCACAGGACAAGTTTGCAACTGATTTTCTTGACACCAGGACTTACTAGCTATTGAAACATGTTACACATTCTTAGACATATGCTGTTTAAAAAGCTGCTATTTTCTTGAGCATCTTTTGGAACAATTGAGCATATGTTTTGATATACTAAAGCATTCTTTGTTTTCCAGTCAAAACAGGCAAGTTGATTTCCAGTAAGCAATCGACATCTAGAGGTAACAATTCGAAGTTCCAGCTTTTGTGCTAAAAGAAAAAAAAAAGGGGGGGATTTTGGTCACTGAACTGCAGTGGCAACAGTCTGGGAAGAAAAAAAACATACAGATTCACCTTTTATAATTATTGTATTGATTATTTTTTTTTACTTGCAGCAGCTTTGTTGTCCTTTGAACTGATTTCTCAACAATGAATACACCCATACCAGCCATCATCCTTCCTTTTGTTGCTTTTAGTTACTTAGTATTGTTGAATATACATTCTAATACTGGAGTCTGAAAACTAAGGTTTGTCAAGATCAAGCTACAAATGTCTAATTAAAAGAGCAGGGTGCTATTTAGTTATCTCTACTCTCCACAATTCTATTAGTTTACGTTGCATTAGTACTTGGTGCTGAGTTTGCTATGAACCACAGTAGCAATGACTTTAGCTTAAATTTAACAATTAGTTAAAAAAAAAAGGTGTACCAGCCCTCGTCAATGCGGGTTCTAGGGAGGGTCAATATATGTAGTCCTACCATTAAATATTTAAAGAGATGGTTTCTGCAACTCGAACTCCTCTCCCAATTCACAAAGGAGCAACCTGGTATCTATCCATGCTCAGTGCCTTTGACACTTGGATCAGATACATAAAACTAAATTTCCTTGCAACGAGCTCAGTGCCTCATTCTCTGGCATCAAAAAGCTAAACCTAGTCTACGGATTCTGAGAAAAAGGAATGAAGTTGATTTCTTTTTACCTTGGTGTAGTCAATGGGGAACCAGCACAACCTCTTGGATTCATGACAATGGGGAAATAACCATGCTGGAGGGCATCAGATACGAAAGATCTCACGTATCTATCCATGCTCCCTTCAGCAGTCCCTGGCACGATGAGCACTGTCGTGTCCAACCCATGCTCCTTCCCCAAGTCCAAATTTTCGGGCCAATCCAATGAGATAACCCCTCCATCATCCGTCCCCACGCAGGCCCTCTGGTAGGATATCTCCTCCTCAGGCCCCTCTTCTCCCTCGTCCCATGCAAAGGGGATCTTTCCGCGGCTGAGATTCACGTAGTGCCGCTCGTCCCTGAGAAGACTCTCGTTCACTCCCTCTAAAAGCTCGCCACCATCCTCAAATGACACCGAAGGGCACCGGAGGAGGACGCTCCGGTTGAACGGCGTCGGGCTCGTGAACAGAACCCAGTCTCCAACCACGGCATCCACATCAGACGGCTTTCCCCTCCTTAAAGAAGAGAAATAAAAAGCGGCACCAGCGGCAAATCCGATCGCAGGGGCGAAGAGGAGGTCGAGGGAGGGGAAGGCAACGACGAGGTCCTGTAAGAAGCCATCGAGCGAGGACCGGACGCGGACCTCCACCCGCCGCCGCCTCCCCCGCGGCTTGTTATGGGGGAGGACCGCCTCCCGGATCCGAGGGCTCCGGCGAGACCGGTGAGGATTCTCGGGACGGAGCAACGCGGCTTGGAGATCGAATTGGGAGGGCACCGATCGGAGGATCATTCGGATGCGTAATTCCCAGCTAGGGTTTCTTGCGAGCTCCAAGAAAACCGTAGGAGTCGAGATAGGGACGGTGGTCGAGGACGGCCGAGAAGAGGCTGGAAAGGGGCGGGAAGTGGAAGGGAGTAGGAGATGGCGGCACGTGGAGGAGATGAGGAGGAGAAGGGCAGCATAAAATGACAGTACTGCCCTTTTCTTTCTGCGCTATGGCTTCCCTATCCGTAACGGCTCCTTTTTTAACGGTCAATTGAATCGACGGAGCTCCTCCCTCCACTGCGATTCTTGCGGCTGTGTTTCCTTTGGCATATACCGCAGGGAGGAGAAGGCGACTTCATCCATGGAGGCCTTAAGCAAGGCAATGCCATGGGTCATGTGGACGAGGCTTAGGGAGTCACACCCACCACCCACAGAGAAATGCTGGAGAATGATGGCATGAATCGGCACTCCTCCTTTCTCTCTATCACAATTGTCTTGCAAAATCCATCAGAAGCTTTTCAATGTCTACAATGAAATCTGCTGTCAGCTACTGTTTATTGATGTGATTGATGTCTGGTTCTTCTACAGAGAGTAACTCTATGTAATCACTCAGCTAAAGGTGTTCTTGTAAGATGGGAGATGTGTGCCTGAAAGGGTAACTGAACAATTCCACATCCACATTCCATAGAATCAAAGATTGTTCAGGAAGTTGCTAAGATGAAGGCATCTCCATGAACAGCCACACAGCCAATCTCGCAAGGGAAGAACAGTCGATCGTGGATGATTTAATATAAAACATGTGAGAAAAAGAATTTAAATCATTTCAAGGCAAGAAGGTAAAGGAAGATTGAGCAATGACATTTTCTGGGTATCTCAATGGCAACAATGGCCATAGGAGGCAGATGAAGCTTCTCCCAGGTTCTTCCTTCCGAGCTTTATCATATGACCACCTGAACAATAGAAATCAAGCTGATGACTTGTTAGATTATGCAAAAGAAGTTTGGTGATGGTTATGACCCAATTAGCACCAATCAACTTGCTTGATAGATCCAAGTCTTATTTTTGTAAACATTATCTATATTTTAGGTTTTTTGTCATAAGATATCTCTCTTTATCCTTTTTCAAAATAATATCTCTAATTTAAAAACATCTAAAATATCCCTCAAAGATTTTCTGCTAAATTTTTTCATCTATTTCTTATTATATTTTTTTAACTATTACAATGTTTTCATTTGGCTCATCTATAATATTTTTAATAATATTTTATTTATATACTAATAATATTATAAATGTTAATGAAAAATACTATAAGTGACATCATATCATGTCATTTTGATATCATATTTTTAGACTTGTAATTAGTTTGGGTGAGGTTAGGAGTCTATTTAAATTATTTATAGTATTTTTAAGTAAGACAGTAAAACACTATAACAATCCAACTTTCATCTTATATTTGAGTGTTATTGCTCCTAAACTACTATAAATATATATTTGAATTAATATATCAAATGATTTTTAGTTTATTTTGATTTCATTTGACTTATTTTCAAGTATGATTTACAGCATTTTTATTGTGGTGGTCATCAAAACATTATAACAAACAAATTTTCTGAAGAATAATTTGCATTTTTTTTAAAAAAATTAAAAATACTGTGTTAAAAAATAAAAATAAAAATAATCATTTGAGAAATACTCATATGAGTATTTTCTAAAAAAATAACCCTAAATCAATGCAGAAATAGACAGACTTAGCAGTCTTATCTGTGCTAGCTAAATTGCTTTGACATTCTTGGATCAATTATGCTGGGCATGATAATTGAAAGTGCCCATCATTCTCATTTCAACTAAACTGAGTTTGATCAATCTATAATCAAGTATTAATTGCATTCGATATGAGTTTGTATGTTGCTGAAAAATAGTTGATTGGATGTTGGATTGGTGTAGAGTTTGATCCATAGTTATTCACCTTACAGTCTTAACCTAACCAATATGTATCCTTTTTGTGAAGCAAATTTATCTATTAGTACTTGATTTACTTAATATATAATATTTGATTATATGAGTTGCAATCTATAGTTATGATTACAAGCAACTTTGATTGATTTTGTTCATTTCATAAAAATTGAATAATAAAAGGTATCATAAATTTATATAAGATTGGCATTTAAAAAATTGAGTTTGAGATGGAATGCTTTCTATTCTTCCATAAATTTAATACATTTTGTATCTATTAATATTCTTTTACAAATTTAATTTCTTTTTTTTAAATGATAAATAGTGATTGTGAAATTTGAATGTATAGTCAATATCTTCATAATAAATTTGAGTAAGACGAATCAAATTTTCAATAAAAAAATGAATCAATTACACAAACACCCGACATAAAATATCTTATGATATTTTATCATCATTAATATAAAAATCTCTATTAAGGATGATATTAGAAAATTAAGAAATATATACTATTATTTGCATCATTAATTAATTTCCCCATGAACAAATACGTCTTTTGACTAGCTTACAATAATAGCTATGAACACAAAGTATTATTATCTTCCACTCCATGTGATGATGACATCTTTTAACACAATGTTCTTACATCAAAATCCATGCTCTTGGATTCATCAAAATGTCTTCCCCTTCCTTGTCCTTTCAAATTAATTAGCTATGTTGACTTTTAGCTACCACAAGTGGGTCTAATCAAATGTGGTGATTGTCTTATGCATCAAATTATTAGACCGTCAATATCATTTATAATTGTAGGGGTTATATGCATGCATGCCATTGAATCCTCAAAAGGATAAGGATTAGATGAAATGGCCCCAATCTGACTCAGATTTAGGCCCCACCACTGGTACATAAGTTTCAAGTCAATGGGATATTTATCCTCATCGTAATCAACATCATGTCTTTGATGTCATAGAATTTAATATGATGGAAGTTCCGTTTCATATTTTGCCTCCTAAGATTACACAATTATGGATCATTAAAGTAGATGACAATTATAATTGGCATGCAAGTGTCTTACGATGATGGGCTCATGCTAATGTGGCAAGTACATGTAATGAGCTTACGCAAGCAAAATGAATGCCTTTGCGTTGACAAAAGAGTTGACAATGTCTTGATTAGTTGGCATTTAAGATACATGTAATGGAAATCATGTTGACATGGGCCAAATCTCTCTAGCACAAATGTTATTAATCTTGATTTGTCAACCACAATTAAGTTGGGCAAACATTTGGTGGCCAATTTGGTGCAATCTTCACATTCATATCACAAGTAGTAAGTCTTTAAGAGGATATTTTCCTTTCGAAGAAGGAAATAACGTTATTAACGACTTCTCTTTCAATTCTAACTAATTCGGCCCACTTGTTTTCGCGGAGAGATATTGAGTAGACCCCACGGTGGGGCACTTGCCTCGTGTGCAATCGCCACGCGAGTAGGCGAGCCGGGTGGCGGTGAGATACCGGCCGAATTGCTTCGCCAGATGCGGTCAACGCCGGCACGGATGGTCTACGCCGCTGACCCTCCGCCGCCCGGGTCCCGGCCGTGACCGCCAGCCTCCTGCACGCGGCGAACGTTGAATCCTCTTCCTCGGCCGCTGGTTTGCGGTCGGCGGGCGGGCGGGCAGCCGACCGATGTTGAAGCTTCTCAACGTAATGGCGTCACAATCTTACTGTTCTTGATTTGAGTCGCTGCGAACGAGGAGGCGCCGATTTCCACGGAAATTTCATGTAAATTCTTGAACCAAAGTCAACTCCCTGGATCTATGGAACATCAAAAGCTAATGAAAGCTATAACTAGTCGTGATTAATCTAGATTTTGCGGGACTTGTGGTTGCCTTTCTCTATTCTTCGTTCAATGAAGATGAAGCCTGGTCAAACAAGCAGACATTTTTTTTCTTCTTGCATCTAATAACTCGTCACGCACTATTCCGAAGTCAAAAAATAATCAAAACGACCCAAAAAAATCATCGGAAATTAAGAAAGAGAATTAGTGCAAGTGTTTCCCGTCTCAAGAACTTGATGCTGCTAATAAAGAAATGGCGCAGTGGTTTTGCAGCAGCTGCACAGTGAACGAAACAGGAAGCCATTGATGGATTTTGAAGTGGTCTTCATGCGAAGAATGACGAGCAGAGTAAGAGAGAAGCGTCCACGAAGGAGAGTGTTCGTGGCGAAAAGTGCCTTCTTTCTTCTCCATTGAAAAGACATCTTTGTTTCGTGCTTGTTCTTTGTATAAAAGCGGGGGAAGCGCGCTGCCTCCCCTCATTCGTCCTCGGTTCTTCGTCCCCGTATCGCTTCCATTGCGTGTTCGTGTCTCCTAGTTCCGCTTGGCTTTTGCTTCTGCGATCTCTGCTTCAGTCTTTCTGAGGGTACATGTCGCTTTCCCGAGGAGAAATAATTGATCCTTGCCTAATGGAAGTAGGAAAACGATAGCTTCTACATCTTTTTCTTTGCGCCTACCCCAAATCTCTCCACCATTTATTTTCCTTACCAAATCTAGTCTTGAGAAGCTCAGATCATTGCTTCCTTTTCTTGTCTGATCTTTGTCAACCCTACTCTTAATCCAAGAACAGAGCCAAGGCAAACCCTATACTTGCTCTTTTCCTTATCATAAGCCAGAATCTTATGG
Organism: Musa acuminata AAA Group; assembly: GCF_036884655.1. Classification (NCBI taxonomy): domain Eukaryota; kingdom Viridiplantae; phylum Streptophyta; class Magnoliopsida; order Zingiberales; family Musaceae; genus Musa; species Musa acuminata. The sequence goes on along the minus strand of NC_088333.1, from coordinate 37,840,399 downwards.
TCAAAGAACATCCTTTGGACTAGATCCTTTGGGACTCAACTACGGTTGGAAAGATTCCAGCTTTTCTTGTTTACAAGTTTTTCTCTTGTGGAATATGTTATGAGGTCGAAGACCACTCGGTTTCTGACAGGAAAATGGGAAATCTTTCCTTCGAATCTTCCTTCCTTTCTTGGATCGATGTTCGCCACTTTGGTGGGATTGATAACAATGAGAAATAAATTTTCCACATGCATAACCAAGATTTGTTTCTCTTGAGAACTGTCCTGTTTCTTGGTTTTCTCCGGTCCTTGCCATTAATCTATCCTTGTTTTCTTATTTCCTGGTTTATCCCTTTCCTTTTCCCTGCTTTCCTTTTTGTTCATTAATTTGTATGTGGAATTTATGCCTTTGGTAAATGGATTGAGCAGGAGATGTTTTTTGGTTTCTTCTCAAGTGTTATTGATAGATTTATAGCTGTTTGATTGATGTTACAAGTCAAAAGTTCATGCTTGCAACCCTTCTAGATTTTCAACTTTATGGTCTGGTCCAGCTATCCAGTCAATTCTTCCAACTCCTATTTGTGAGGAGTCTTGCATTGGTGGCTTCTTATACCAGTGGTTATCTCTTTTAGGTTCTTGCAGCTTGGTGAGTTCTAAAGGCTTAGATAAGGTGCAGAGACAAGCCATGGCTGGGCGCACTCTGACTCGTGTTCTTAGTGTTAAGGAGCGTCTCAGTGGTACCCTCTCCGCCAGTCCTAATGAATTGCTTGCTGTTTTCTCAAGGTATGATTACAATCTAGCCTCTTTCTCTTCTACACAAGCATCGATAGTATAGTGCAAGGATGCTGGTTTACTTTTCTCTTGAAATCCAACTTGTAACCATTCATTTTCTTCCTATTGCTTCGCGGCATATAAGCCTCTAAATTTTCTCTAAAAATTTGCGCATAACCTTAAGATAATGATGTAGCAGGACCATAGATAGCATTTTATATCTCATTAGCATTTTATCAGAGTTAGACATGGATGCAACAATTAAAAGCTGATAAAATTCATGATTCTACTAGATAGTGTATCTGAATATGACTGTTACCTGTTGAATTTTCAGGTATGTTAACCAGGGAAAGGGGATGCTGCAACGGCATCAGTTGCTTGCCGAGTTTGAAGCAGCATTCTCTGAAGATGAGAAGGAAAAACTGAAAGGTGGAGTCTTTGAAGATGTTCTGAGAGCTGCACAGGTGACACACCGATAACAACAAACAGGCAGATTTACACTTTGTCGATCATACTCTTTGCATTTCTACAATCGACGATTCTGAATTATGCAGGAAGCTATAGTTGTACCTCCACTCGTCGCTCTTGCGATTCGACCAAGGCCTGGTGTCTGGGAATATGTCCAAGTGAATGTGAACGAGCTTGTTGTGGGGGAGTTAAGTGCATCTGAGTACCTGCAATTCAAGGAAAAACTAGCGAATGGAGAGTATGTTCATCTGTCATATTTTGTGTAACTTACACAATTACTTGCACTGTAGTTTTCATTGTAATTCACCTTCAGCAATTGAATCTGTTGCTTTGCTTCTTCTTCTTCTTCTTCTTCTCCAGATCCGAAAGTAACTTTGCGCTGGAATTGGATTTTGAGCCCTTCAATGCCTCTTTTCCGCGTCCTTCACTGTCAAAATCCATTGGCAACGGAGTGCAGTTTCTGAACCGTCACCTCTCTTCGAAGTTGTTTGTTGACAAAGAAAGCATGTATCCATTGCTTGAATTTCTACGGACACACAGTTATAAGGGAACGGTAAATCTCATATCCTTTTCGTTCTCACATTACTAGAAACTAACATTATGAACTTGCATACATTTGTAATCTGCAATACAACAGTACAATAGTCAAAAATCTGTTTGCCAGTATAATTTGTAATCTATTGATGGTTCTATATGATGGTATCATGCTTGGAATGCAGGTGATGATGCTCAATGACAAACTACAAAGTCCTCGTGCCCTCCAATCTGCACTGAGGAAGGCAGAGCAATATCTACTGAGCATTCCTGCTGATACTCCATACTCAGAGTTCAACAATAGGTATGTTAATCTCCACTTATTGTGTGATCATTAAATTCAATAGCAGGATTGAGTTGAATTCGTCTCTATGAGACAATAATATGCACCATTTTATCTTTTCTTTTAGGTTTCAAGAGCTTGGATTTGAGAAGGGCTGGGGTGACACAGTTCAGCGTGTACTCGAAACAATGCATCTCCTCCTTGATCTTCTTGAGGCGCCTGATCCCTGCACCCTGGAGAAGTTCCTCGGAACAATTCCAATGGTCTTCAATGTTGTCATCCTCTCCCCACATGGATACTTTGCCCAAGCTAATGTTTTGGGGTACCCTGATACTGGCGGCCAGGTGCAATGCTCAAACAACAAGGAGATTCAAATTTAAGTTGCACTTCTCTTAGTGTGACCTGATCTTTCTGCCAATTCTTCTGCAGGTTGTCTATATTCTTGATCAAGTTCGCGCATTGGAGAATGAGATGCTTCTTAGGATAAAGCAGCAAGGGCTTGATATCACCCCTCGCATTCTCATTGTAATCACAAAACTTCAACTGCTTCTATCTATCGTCTCTGTGACAAACTTGGATGTTGGTTATGCTAATCAAAAGGCCCTTCTCATGAATCCATCTTTCTCCCTGTTCCAGGTTACTAGATTGCTTCCTGATGCAGTTGGGACTACCTGCGGCGAGCGCCTGGAACAGGTTGATGGGACACAGCACACGAGCATTCTTCGGGTTCCTTTTCGAAACGAAAAGGGGATCCTTCGGAAATGGATCTCGCGTTTTGATGTATGGCCTTATCTAGAGACTTACACTGAGGTAAATGTGTCCCTCGCTAGCAGAGCAGATCTGAAACTAATGGCCTGTTGAAGCTTTCACCTCATTCAATGTCATCTTGCTTGTGCATGACAGGATGTCGCAAAAGAACTTGCTGAGGAGCTGCAGGCAACTCCGGATTTGATCATTGGAAACTATAGTGATGGAAATCTAGTAGCATCTTTGCTTGCACATAAACTGGGTGTCACTCAGGTTTGCATCTCGAAACACGATGCTTTATTATCATTCTCTACCAAGCAGTGCATTATCACTAATTGTTTTCTCATAATGTCTCTTTGAAGTGCACCATCGCCCATGCCTTGGAGAAGACGAAGTATCCAAACTCCGATATCTACTGGAAAAAGTTCGATGATCAATACCACTTCTCTTGCCAATTCACAGCTGATTTGTTCGCCATGAATCATACTGATTTCATCATCACTAGTACCTTCCAAGAGATTGCTGGAAGGTATGTTTGCCTAGAAATCAACAAGTCTCCAATCACTTCAACTAAAATGCAATGAATCTAATCTTCTGCACATCTCTGATATTGCAGCAAGGACACGGTGGGACAGTACGAGTCTCACACTGCATTCACACTTCCTGGACTCTACCGCGTGGTACATGGAATCAATGTATTTGATCCCAAGTTCAACATTGTTTCACCTGGAGCCGATATGTCAGTCTACTTCCCTCACGTTGAGGTGGACAAAAGACTCACCCACTTCCATCCTGAAATCGAGGAGCTACTTTTCAGCTCTGTTGAGAATGATGAGCACAAGTGAGAAAGACGAGCAACTTCTTCTGTTCCTTCTTTCTGTCATGCTCTCTAATCTTTCTCAGCTAACGAAAGAACTCGGAATTCATGCAGGTTTGTGCTGAATGACCGAAACAAACCCATCATTTTCTCGATGGCAAGGCTGGACCGTGTTAAGAACCTGACGGGTCTCGTAGAGCTATATGGCAGGAATGCGAGGTTGAGGGAACTAGCAAACCTTGTTGTGGTGGCAGGCGACCATGGCAAAGAATCGAAGGATATCGAGGAACTAGCAGAGAGGAAGAAGATGTTCGGTCTCATCGAGGAGTACAACTTGAATGGCCAGATCAGGTGGATCTCTGCGCAGATGGACAGAGTCCGCAACGGGGAGCTCTACCGATACATTGCTGACACTAAAGGAGCTTTTGTGCAGGTAATGGATCATTGTACTCTACTACCCCGCGACCTGAGAATTCTCGACTGATGGTCTGTGTTCTGTCTTCTAAGCCTGCTTTGTACGAAGCTTTCGGGCTCACGGTGGTGGAAGCCATGACCTGTGGCTTGCCCACATTTGCGACTGCTTATGGAGGTCCTGCAGAGATCATTGTTCACGGGGTTTCTGGCTTCCACATCGATCCTTATCAGAAGGACAAAGCCGCCGAAATCCTGGTTGGCTTCTTCGAGAAGTGCAAGGAGGATCCCACCCACTGGGATAAGATCTCGCAGGGAGGACTGCAGAGGATCTACGAGAAGTACGGCTTGTTTCTTCTTCCATCCAGAACATGACTCGATCGACTTCTTGTTCTTGTAACCCTCATGTCTGCATGGACATTTCGTAGGTACACTTGGAAGCTGTACTCCGAGAGGCTGATGACATTGGCTGGTGTGTATGGATTCTGGAAGCATGTCTCCAACCTCGAGAGACGCGAGACTCGTCGTTACCTCGAGATGTTTTATGCTCTCAAATATCGTAAATTGGTGAGTTCATCTCAACCGGTTTGTGCTTCGTTGTCGATCCTCCTCAGCTAATACTAAATGTTTCTTCTCCACTGCGATCTCTGATTCAGGCTGCTTCTGTTCCTCTGGCTGTCGATGCGGAGAGCACTGTCGATGGACAGAATGTTTGAAGCTGCTGCTGCTGAAGAGAGCTTCGAAGATGGACCCAACTGATGTCGGACAGAGTGATTTGCTGTGTGTTTGTTTAGAGATGCATTAATAAGATGTGAGGCCATTCTCTTTCATGTCATCAAGACAAGAGTTCATGTCATTCCAATTGTGGGGCATTTTCTTCCTTTTTTAGATGTAATTCTACCTTGTAAGGTTCAAGGACAAAGTTCCTGCAATAAAATTTGTGCTTTGTTTGTGTTGCTTCAGACACAATAGCTAAACAATCCTCTGTAAAGAGTTGGACAATCTAGTTACCCTAATGTCCTGTGTGGCCTACAATTACATTCTAATATAACATTATGTTCCAGTTATAAGATGAAAGGAAGGCTCAAGATGCATCACATACCAGCAATTAGCAATATCAAAGCATAACATAAATATGGAAGGTAGCCATTGAACCATAAAATAAGCATGCCATGATGTCTACAAGCATCTCCATTAGGAGTATCAGACATACAGCCAAATCCATATTCAGCATTTCCTACTATACTGATAATTTGACTAACATTTGGGGAATCCAAAAGGACCAAAACACTTAAAACACTCTCAAACAGAGATATAGTACAGTGACATAGATGATAGTCCATGCAACAATTTTATATCCTCCAACACTTTCATTCCCTGCAACCGAAAAAGGAAAGACAGCTCAAACCAAATGACAAACACAAGCCATAAACAGCATAGTAGTTACAAAATGAAAGCAGTGATGCTTACACTTATATGTTATCTACATGATAATGGATGCCATAACTCGAGGATCCTCAGAAGATGCTGCTCCCCAACTGTGGCAGGTTGTCGAAGCTCCAGAGGTCCACACTGCTAAAGTCTTGAGTCAAATCACCACCGAGAAGGTTGTCGATTGAGTCATCTGTGCTCGACTGCAAATAAGTTATCTGCAGAAATTTCATGTATGGTTCATAAGCAGACAACTCTATGGAGGGTTTCCCAGCAGCACTTTCCTTAGTAGGCACAGCTCGTCCTACATTGTTCTTCAGTTTCTTTGGAGCAACACCTTTTTCTAGGCAGGCTGTCTCTTCAACTTCAGAAATTGTTGGAGAAATAACTGATGTGATTTCTGGAGTCTTAATCTCATGTAGGTCAGATTGCAAATTCATCCCAGCCACCACAGTAGGTGGAGCTGGTTTTATCCCTGGGAACGAACTCAGTTTCTCAGATTGTATGATGGGATCCACTTCGATGAAGTCAAAAGATGAGCAGAAATCTTGAAATGGGTCATAGAGGTGATTGAAGCACTTATTATAGTTGGGCATCTCTGTTTTTGATGTTCTTGATGCAGCTAGTTTCGGAAGGGACTTCTGGACACAAGGAAGTGACCCATCAGGGAAGTTGAGCTTGGCTTTTTTGCCACGAATCTTACGAGCTTCTGCATCATATGCTCTTGCAGCTTCTTCAGCAGTGTTGAAGGTTCCAAGCCAGACACGAACTCCCTTACGAGGATCTCTAATTTCAGCTGCCCACTTCCCCCAAGGACGCCAACGGATACCCCTATATTGATTCTTTCTGTACCTTTTAGCAGACCTGGATGCAGGTACATCAACCTCTGAAGGTCTCGTAGGGACTGGTTTATCTGCAGCCAAAGGCAATATCATGAGGATCTAGCACTGACAAATTCAAGTAGAAACAACTCGAATCCACAGGATCAATCAATTTCTGTTGGTTTTTCAAAAAATCCCACTCAATTAATAATTGTTCTAAACAAAAAAAAAAAGCCCCACTCTGATTCCACTGATTCAAGTCCAACTATGGACCTGATCTGCAAAACTTGGATATACTTGCAACTTTGGTGTGAACCATAAGCGTATGGTAATAGGTATCAATAGGGACTTCAGCAGTGTAAACCAGACTTTTAGGTGATGTGGGCATCAGTGTAAAGCAGACAAGAAAGAGTGTCACAGAATTCTTTGGAAGGAATTCAAGAAATGTTTTGCAAGGACGAGGACACAAATCAAATCGAGATAGGTGATGGTAATTAAGCTTAAAAGGAGTGGTTATCACATAAAAGAGGAACCCCAAGAACTGCGATATGAGTTGAGATAGGACTAGGAAAACAAACACTAAATCAAATTCAAAATATTGTTTAATCCCATCAACAACAACATAATATCTTAATATAAATAAAAATGCGGCCTGCTCAATCTGTCCAATAAAAATGTTAATTTGCCAAAAATTATTTCAATTCGGATTTGTCAATTAATAGGAAGTGAGAAAGAAAGAACTTTTAATTCTACACTTCTATCAACACTTTATCAAAGTATCTGCATTCCATAAACAAGACAGGAAGAAAAGGAAATAGAATAACAATGGTACCTTTTCTGCAAATTTCTGACAATAAAAGAAAAACAGACAATCACCTCAGTTCCCACAATTTACGAAATGATATACAGATAATTACCCTAAAAAAGATAAAGTAAACGCATCCAAAATTTTCATTAGATTTTCTGCATATTGAATTTTAATCCGTGCTTTCACAAAGAAGTGACCTAAAAAGACGATTTTTTTTTCTCTCTAGTGATGGTACCTTCCGAAGTTAAAGCGAAGGACTCGATATGGAAGAGATCAACCTCGCCGTCCTCCTCGAACTCCTGGAAATCTGCCTCGAAGTCATCGTCCGTCTCCTCCGCCGGGAGGCGACGGCCACGACCGCTCCTCCTCTTCTTCTTCTTCTCCCCCGCCTTCATTCCGCAGCCATTGTTCGGATCTGGCCACAGGTAATCCGTGGTCACCCGCAGCGGCCCCGCCCCGGCCGGAATGTAGTCGGAGATGATCGCCCCTCCACACATCCTCGACCCTCAAATCCCTCCTCGAACTCTTCCTGATTCTCTCAAGACTACTCCAACAGCACCAATTGGCGGAGAAATGGATCAAATACAAACCTTATTCCTTTATAGAGAGAGAGAGGAGAGATCGATGGGGGGAGATGAATGGAAAGACGCGCTTATAGCGAGAGTAAGTGCGAATAAAATGCATTAATACGCCCAAAAGTGTGGAATTGTCGTATTTGCCCTTTGTAATACAAAACTTTCATATAACCCCTTATAAATACTTAGAAATATTCTTTTAATGTGCTAAGAGTAAAAACCAATCATCATATTCAATAATTTGGATTAATATTATATATATATATATATATATATATATATATATATATATATATATATATATATGCAATCTTGCAATCAATCTTGGAAGTGAGGGACATTTTAGTGGTTTGTTTGAATTGGGTTGAGAGATGACATTGGAAATGACATCATGAGTCGCAACATAGGATCTTGGAATTAATTGTTAATCTCACACTAATTGTCTTGTTGAGTCACTTTGATGGTGCCATGAGCACCTCATCATGCGTCTTTCTATCATTGTGAACATCCACATCTAGAGGAAGAGACAAACAAGAGTTGGAGGTTTGATTGGGTGAAGGATTATGCTTCTCTAGAGAACAAATCTAATGTCCATCATGATTTCTTCAAAACCATGGGCCAAACATGAGTCAAATAATCTAAAGGTATTACTTAGCCTCAATCATGATATAAACAAATCTTTCATGACATAATTATACCTTTAATCACTCGTTGGAAGTTTTTATATAATACATGTCATCCCATGATGAAGATGATGATGATTTGATTTAGTATATTTTGTCATTCTTGAATTATTGGACATCATTTATTCAAGATCAAATATATTATTTTGTCACTTTTATGATTATTAAAGCTTATTTTTATTCATTTTCTTATTTCACTTAGATGATGAAAATTAGATAAATTAGCATGTAGTTATTTTTCATTGCTTTGAGTGCATAAAAAGCTTGCAAATGATCATAAATCTTGATTACAATCTTAAATTACTTACCTTAACAAAAAGAAAAAAAAATGAAAAGAGAGAGAGAGAGAGAGAGAGAGAGAGAGAGAGATGTGACCTAATGGATATTATCTTCCATTAGAAAGATCACCAACAACTTAAATTTAACATTGGGAGACAGACCCACCAAAGATCAATTGATCAAGGTTGATTTCATGATAGATGACATCCACAGGTCAGTTTTGCATCACTGTCATGGCATCTCTATCATCAGCCTCAGCCTGATACTTGTCTCTTTAGATGAGCCAGCATTGCCTTGCCTCGTCAAGGTTCTTGTTGGCTCCTCACACCACCACCATGGAGACCACATCACAATTTGCTACCTAAGAATGCTGTAGTTGCTTCTAGTGCTTACCTTTCAATTTTTATAGAGAAATAAAGGAAAAGTTGTTTGTGTTTCTATAGCAAGATTTGAGATATATATTGATATGATATTGGATCAACTTGACATGATAGATGTAATGGATGTGAATGAGTGATAATAAATTTCTTATCTCTTGAAGATCATCTTTCTATACATAAGTGAAGTAGAAGGATTTTTTTCCTCACTATGTTACATTATCAAGAGTTGTTTAGGAAGAGAGGATAGAGAAGCTTTTCAGGTTGTCTAATTCTAATCATAAAATACAAATTAAATTGACATGACTAGTTTTCAATCATGCAATTATCTTCTTTCTAATGCAATCTCATTCATGAAAAAGGCAAGATGGTGATTAGATTTTGTTGACAAGATGAGAATACATCTTAGTAGAAAGTGTTACATGACCAAAGAAGAGAAGGTGGTGTAAGATAATCAATAACACAGTTGAATGTTGATTCTGTGTTAGAACATTTCACCCCTTTTTGGTCCAAGTTAAATGAACTTAGGACAGTTTGGTGCATGAATGTGTCATATCTAAGACATAAGAAGTCACTTTTCTAGTCAAAAGTAATCACAAAGAAATGAGAGGATGAAAAGAAACATTTTCTTGTTGGTCATCTCATGACTTTTTTTTTTGGGGGGTCTATGCAAGTCCTCAAGCTTCTAAGCTGATCCATCACATATCTAATTTATATCTTCACATATAATGGATATATTTTTTTCTCACTTGTACAACTCTGTCAAAGAAAATCTTACTTTGAATAAGATTTTTATTTCATTGAGAATAATAAATATTTAAATATTTTTAATAAGAAAATACAGCTTCCCCCTGATGTAGGAGGGTCTTGGAAAGATAAATATGCACAACCTTATTCTTTCATATGGGGATGTGGTTGCCATTACCTACTCTAATTATATTAAGCATTATCCTAAAACATAAAATTATTTGAAATGTACTCTCCAAATGAAGAAGATTGATGCTCTTTCACTAGGGAAATTGAAGGTTTGGAATACTTTGTAGAAAACATAGTGAGAGAGAGAGAGAGAGAGAGAGAGTTCCATAGTAAGCTTAAGAATCTGGGAATGGATAGAAGTGGTTTTGTAGTCTAACATATCTCCAGAATTATCTTATATGAGTAAATAAAAGGACTTAACTCAAAGACACAACACAGATTTCTTGGTAACAAAATCACACTACTTTAAAATCACTACATTAATAGTGTGAAAGAGAATAAACTATAACAAAAACTTCTTTTTACTTATCACTTGTTGGGAAAAAAAAAAAAGATCAATATAAAATAAGAATCATCTACTTAGTAAGCTGGCAAAGCAATACAAATAATACAAAATAAAAACTATCTGATGATAAAGCAATACAGATAATATAAAATAAGAACAATCTGCTTAGTAAACTAATGATAAAGTGATATGAATAAAATTTAGGAAAAATCTGAAAAAGTAAGCAAAGAGAAAAGGAAGAGATTGATATGCTCAATTTTCAACTTAGCACAAAAAAAAAAAAAAAAAAAAAAGAAACAGAAAAGATGTTTATTTTTTGGTACAAAAATAATTTAAAAATAGAACAAAACAACTAAAAGAGGCAAAAAATCAAACATAAAAGATAACTGAATATTACGATATAACTTCATAACTAAAAATTGCAAGAATGTAACCAAAGATGTACCCTAAACATAAGGCAAGATAGAAATTAATGATACATTTGAAAAGCGTTTACATGTAAGAGATCATAATAACCTTAAATATATTTAAAAAATAAATTTTTAATGGGGAAAGACATGAAAGAAAGATATATTACATTAGTAGCCTCCATCATCACATCTAGCATGTAATAGAAATAACAAAACATAAGAAGAAATCAAGAGCAACGTAATCATCATTAAACAACACTTGGTAGAGGTAAAATAGGAACTTCACAATGAAAATATAGTAAATCAAAGATCAAGGTATAGATTATCAATTGAGATGGATCACAAAACGGAAAACAAAACCCGAAAAATAAAAGGATCCAAAACAAGTACAACATCGACCACCTTATCCATTGATCTTTGATTTACTTGATTTTCATTATAAAATTTTAATTTTTTCTTTGTGAGGTGTTGTTTAATTAATGATTATGTTGCACTTTGATTTCTTCTTATGCTTTGATATTTCTATTACATGCAAGATGTGATGATGGAGGTTGTTATTGTAACATATTTTTCTATTATGTTGCCATACATTTCCGTCAAATTTTTTTTTAGAATTTGATATTCCTACTTATGTGCTTTTCCCTATTAATGTTTTTTTTGTGATATAGATTTACGATTATTACTATCTCTATTAAGCAGATGCTTTTCAAATGTATCATCGATTTCAATCTTCTTCTTATTTTCTGGGTATATTTTCGACACTGGTTATTACATTGTTGCAATTTTTGGTTAACTCGTTATATCGTTATATTTAATTATCTAAACATCTTTTTGTTCTTTAATTTTTATTAGCTAAGTTGAAACTTGAGCACATCAATCTCTTCTTTTTCTCGTGAATTTTTCCATGGATTTTTCCAAAGTTTTCATAATTTTTATCTATATTTCTTTGTCATCTGTTTACTAAGAAGATTATTCTTTTGTTGCATTATCTATATCGCTTTGTCATCAGTTTACTAAGGAGATGGTTCTTATTTTGTATTATTTGTATTGCTTTGCCATCAATTCACTATGGAGATAGATAGTTCTTATTATGGTGACAAATAAATGATACATTCCAGATAACAGAAGAAAAAATAAAAAGGATCACAAGAATTTATTTCATAATAATTCTTTAATAAAGGTTTGATCCTGAAGAAGTTGCAGAAATGGAAGCAGAGGTTGATGTACTGGAGACGAGTCAACAGGTTCTCATCCCTGTTCACGAAGCTCCACCGTGCCTGGACTAATCCGAGCTCAGGATTTCCCTGGATCACAAATTAATGCACAGCTAGCATCACTCGAACTCGCCCTTCACACCAATCGACAGCTGCCGGACGTGTTTACCTTCAAATGTGGGATGCTGAGCTTGAGGAAATCAGGGTTTGGTTCGAAGTCTGCATCGAATATCGCGACGAACTCGTAGTTCCGGGCATAGTGGCAACTCATTGCTGGTTTCAGATTCCCAGCTTTGTAACCAGTCCTAACCATTCAATGCCGATGGACGATGTTTACGCCTTGCTGACTCCACTTGGAAACCTCTGCTCTGATCAAGAACCGGATGCATTCGTCGTCGGAATCAAAGCACAGGATCAACCTTGCAATCAAAGCACATCTTAGTTTATCGATTCGTAGTGATCAAGGAAGCTCGATTTCCTGCGACCTGGGCATCCGTTGTTCATTCAGCAGATTGATTTAATTGTGTTCTTCGGTTGTCAATGATCGAGCAGGAAGTCTGGGCATGTTACGATCCAAATCACTGGTGAGAAAGCTGCTGACGCCACTCAAATTTAGCTCCAAAACTAGGTGGTGTTTATTTTTTAGTCACCTTTTTCTCTTGAAATATTTTCTCATCGAGATGCCTCACTGCAGAGAGGATCTCATCCCCACACGGAGACCAGCTAATTAAATGGCTGCACTGCATTGGCACCGTCCTGTGAGAGAAGGTGTTAGCGTGGCACCACAAATTCCAAAGCATCCCTGCTCCCACCAGCTGGTGTTAGTACCGTCAGATCCGTTTCCAGTCATCTGCACTGGCACTGACAGTGGCAGTGGCAGGCCCAGCTGGTACGCACATCCATATCTGCACTCACTGCAGTCTTCTTTAAGGGTTGGAAAATTGGAGCCGAGCTCATTTAACCACAGCACTTTTCACCCCCACTGGTTCTCTCTCCCCACTGCACGGTGACAACCTAGCTAAACTAGTCACATGCCTCGGTCAGACGCACAGGAGCCAGATGGAAGACGGTGCATTGTTTTGCTACAGCAGAACGTTACTTGACACCGAGCTCATCAATCCTCCCATCCCTTGTTGATCTTTCTTTTTCTCTTCCTGCTTTTGGTGTCGATACACTTTCCCACGCACCAGAGACGACTTTCCCTCTCTTACATGACTGAAACCACACCCTCATCTTCAACACATATACATACCTGTGAACATCATATAAGCCCCTCGACAAAGGGGTCCTGTAGAACAGCGACGACAAGGAAAGCAAGAGAAGAAAAACCTTAGCATATATTGAAGCTTTCTAAAGCCCAGCAGCGCTAGGACTCAGGTTGTCCACTCCATCGAAGCAAAAGCATTGCAGCTTTCATGTTCGCATCATGACAATGGCGCCTGAACTGTGACCACTATGGGGCTGTTCGCAGAATGCCTCCCGTCGCTCCATGTCAATGCTCCACTCCTCACGCTGGAGCTCCCCGGCGCCAGCTTCTCCGCCGTGGCCGCCTTCACCCTCACCAAAAAGCTCAGCTTCTGCCCTGCCCTCCGGAACGCCAACTCTGTCGGCTCCACCGTCACCGTGCTCCCCTCTGGCGCCCGCACCGTCGCCCTGTACACCGCCGCACCGTTGCCTACGTTCCTCACCGTCCGAATGAAGTGCGTCGACATCCTCCGCTTCGTCCCGTCCTCCACGAACACGGCCGAGAACGACGGGTAGTTCAAGTTCCCGGCGTGCCCAGCCTTCCTCGCTCCCCGGCAATCCGCCGCCCGCCGGGTGATCGCCTTGATGTTCTGCTGCGTGTAGTTCAGGTTGCACAGGAAATTCACGTAGTCGGTCGGCGTGAGATCGTAGACGAGCCCAGGGTCCATCGCCCGCTGCGGGTTGACATGGCCGGACCCGAAGTCGAACACGTCTGAGGAATTGCCGGTGGACTCGTCAAGCATTGTTGTTCCCCTGTTGTCCTTGACGTAGGCTGTGGTCATCAGCGCCGACTTGATGGCCGCCGGAGACCAGTCCGGATGCGCCGCCTTGAGGAGTGCAGCGAGGCCGGACACGTGAGGGCATGCCATCGACGTTCCCGAGAGGATGTTGAACTCTGTCCTCCGTTGATCGGATGGAATACTAGCGGGCCCGACGTTGTCAGGCCAGGCCGCGATTATGTTCAGCCCCGGGGCTATGATGTCTGGCTTAAGGATCTCCGGCGCTTGGGGATTTGGCCCGCGGGCGGAGAACGACGCGACCACTGGCGCGGGGCGGACCCCGAGACGGGTGCCGCGGAAGAGGATGGTGGCGGTGGCTGGAGACTTGGGTGTCGCGGCGGCAATGTACTTGCGGATCTCGTCGCCCGCGACGGCGCCGACGGCGGTGGCGGGCAGGACGTGGCAGTCGGCAACGAGGCCCTCCCCGTCGAACACTCCATTGGCTAAGATCATCCCGACGGCGCCGGCCTTGCGAACGACCTCGCCTTTGGCGGCGCGGGAGTTGACGCCGCGATCGCAGAGGATGATCTTGTCTTTCACGGCGTCCAGGTTGAGGGAACCCTCGAGGCAGAGCGAGGAGGAATAGCCGTCACCTGCGCCCTGGGCGGCGCCCGCGTACACCAATGGGTAGAGGCGGCCGGCGGTGAGGGCGGGGCCGCCGTAGACGCTGACGCCTGGAAGGACACGGCCGTTGCCGAGCTTGACGTCAGCAGGAAAGTCGCGGTCCATGGACCCAGCCCCGACGGTGGCGACCCATGGGGCGACGTTGGTGACGGTAAGTCCGCCGGGACCGCCGTTGCCAGCGGAGGCCGAGACAAAGATGCCAGCCTCGGCGGCAGCGAAGGCCCCGACGGCGATAGCGTCGAGGTAGTAGGGAACGACTACGCCCCCGACGCTGAGGGAGACAACGTCGACGCCGTCGGCGACGGCGGCATCGAAGGCGGCAAGGATGTCGGAGTCGAAGCAGCCAGCGGCCCAGCAGACCTTGTATGCCGCGAGGCGGGCCTTGGGTGCCATGCCGGCAGCGACGCCGCGGGCATAGCCGAGGGTGGAGGCGGGAAAGACGTAGCGCCCCGCGGCGATGGAGGCGGTGTGGGTGCCGTGGCCATCAGTGTCCCGCGGGGACCGGAGCTCAGCGGACTCGTTCATGCGGCCTGAGGTGGCCTCGTATCCGCCGGAGAAGTAACGCGCGCCGATGAGCTTGCGATTGCAGGAAGAGGCCGGGAATCCCGGCCCCGAGACGCACTCGCCGCGCCAGCGAGCGGGGGCGGGGCCAAGGCCACGGTCGGAGAAGCTGCGGTGGGCGGGGGTGATGCCGGTGTCGACGACGGCGATTACGAGCTCGGAACCGTAGTCGGACTCGGCCAGGAGCCCGGTGCGGTCGGAGGAGAGGAGGCCGAGGAACTCGGGGGACCGCGTGGTATCCGGGTGGCGGATGAGCTCGGGGAGGACAGCGAGGACGCCAGGAGAGGAAGCGAGGGAGGCGGCAGCCGATGGGGACAGGCGGGCGGAGAAGCCATGGAAGAGGGACGAGTAGGTGTGGATCAGCGGGCCACCGGGAGTCCAGGCGGCGCTGCCATCGGAGGAAGCAGCGGCGGCGAGGACGGCGGTCTCGTACCAGTGGGCGTGGGTGGGGAAGATGGAGGGCTTAGCGTCGGCGTCCACCCGCACGATGTACGTCTGAAGGTGTTCGACGGCGGAGATCGAGGGGATGAGAAGGAGAAGGAAGAAGATGAATGGTGGGCACGCAAACTGGAGGAGTTTCCTCTCCATCTTTATTAAGGTGTCTTACTGTTGTTTGTGAAGCAATATCGACAAAAAAGAGAGCGAGGAGGGAAGAGGAAGAGGAAGAGCGAGGGAGGGAGGGGAGGAAGAAGGACAGCACGCATATAGATGAGTGTGAAGTGTGTCAGAGGTCTGTTTATAATGCCGGCAGTGATAAAGTTGAGTTTTTTTGTTTTTTAATCTTTTTGATGATCTAAGAAAAATTTGTTGTCGTTTATTTATTATTATTATTTATTTCATGTATTATTACATATTCGCCCTTAGTCATTTGGGAAATATCATAATTACTAAAAAATTAAATATTACACATATGTCCTTCTCCAAAAATGTTAATATTATTAAAAAACTAATCAAAAATTTTAATATCATCCCATAAAACATATTCTAAATAACATTTATTAGTTTTTATTAAAAATTATTATAGCTTTTAATATTTAGAATTTTTAAATGACGCGTGCTAAATTTAAATACAGATGAAATAAATAGGAAATCGATTGATCTGCATGTGATGTTGCCTTTATTACATGTTGGTTTTGCTTCAGTGTAGGGAAAAGGATACAATAAGCTTTCAGTCACCACAAGCAACATGATCATTTATTTGATTGTTATTCGATGTAGTTGCAAATAAGAATACAAATGATGTCTTGTAGATTACCGAGAGATGTTACATAAATTAATCAGCAAAAAGAGGAGAAACAGGAAGAAAATGTTAGATTGCATACTCAGATCATCGTCAATTGAGGAATAGGATCTGGAAATTGACAGAAATCAATAATAGATTAGGATTAATTTAGTTCTGAGTTCACGGTTGGATTGCTCGTGTATGTTTGGATCTACTAGATTTCTTTATTATAATTGTCAAGACTAACACAATCTTGCAAAGATATGCCGGTTTTGTTTTGTTGACTGGAACGGTTGATCTAAACATCCACTTTGTGTGATAAGTGGGAGATGAAGGCACAAAGACTGAGATAAAGGAGATGGATCACGAAGGAAAGGTGTTCTTGTTCTTCCTGTTCTGCTGCAGCTACTGTTGCTGCAGTGGATGTCGCCACATCTGGTGATTTGGTCGTCCGCGTGGTCCCTTCGCTGTTCGCTCTACTCATGTTTATCCACCTTCCCCCTCGCCCGTGAACTCCCCCACGCGTTGCCATTTCACGCCATATTCCCCAACCTTCCATCTCATCTGCCATCATTCCATCTCGGCCCTTTTTCATGGAGGCCAGCCATGGTGATCGACTCACTCGGTCCACCTTCTACACAAAGGAAAAAAGTAACACCATTCTTCGAGATCCAAGTGCTCATTACCTTCCATTCTTCTGCTTCACAGTTCGTAGAAAGCTCCAACTTTCCCACTGCTTAAATGCGGCAATAATCGCACCTCCACCTCTCTCAGATACATCACCATGAGAAGACG
This sequence comes from Musa acuminata AAA Group, assembly GCF_036884655.1. Classification (NCBI taxonomy): domain Eukaryota; kingdom Viridiplantae; phylum Streptophyta; class Magnoliopsida; order Zingiberales; family Musaceae; genus Musa; species Musa acuminata. Next base: position 37,823,305 of record NC_088333.1, on the reverse strand, counting down.
GAAGCTCTACCTTTTGGAATCAATGGAAATGTGTAGATTAATTGATGTACAGTCAAGCATTTGTTTGCTTGATTGGTATCAGCTTCATTTCATGATTAAGGAACTCAAGATCAAGTCGGTGCAGTTTTACCAAGTCCACGACATCTCCAGAGCTGTTATTCTTTTCAAGCATGCTCAGTGGATTTCAGATCCTGTCACCTTGCACTGTGTTCGAGTGTTCGACCCATGGAGATTCTTTTAACACCCTCTCTTCACACACGTTGCACGTAGTAGTTAACACACCTAAAGCAGACAGGTAAAGAGAGATGCTCGGGGTGTGGACAAGCCCAGTTTTCCAAAAGGAAGAGAACAAAGTAAAGTAAAAGATAAAGCAGATCTACAGAGGCTTAGAGCAGCATATTTCTTTGGAAGAGATGAAGATAGGTGAGTTGGGCACAGCTCACATGCAATTATTAGATCTCTCTTAAATACTCGCATGCTCAAGGCCTCATGGTGGAGAGATTTCCTCTGGTGTATGTTCAAGCAGACTAAATGCATGAGGAATGCTGCAATCTTGAGATGATATATCTAGTGGAAGTATCAGTGTCCTGAATCTTTAATTAGGTGTGGATAATGGACCGCTGAGAATCCTGTACTCTTGTATATGCAGTCCATTAGCCTATTATTGGACAGTCTGCCTCAAACAATGGAAGAAACAAAACCTTGCAGCAGTTCACCACCAGACTAATTGAAACCCTAAACACAAAGAAAAGAGCTGGGGATGCAAATGCAAATCTATATGATCCAATTTGTCGTCTGCATTCCTCAGCATTCCCTGTGGGTCAGTGCTCAAGATCAATGGTCCAGGGATGTTTGCTGTTACCATTACTGAACAAGACCCTATAGTGTTAACCTTTTGGCAAACTGTATTAACTCTCACTCCATAATTTGTTTGTCTGGTTTAGAGTGCCATCCAACTCAGTAGCTTATCTCTTTCACAGTCGCGTGTTTTCAGCAAGCTTCACATCATCATCATCAACCATGATGCCCATACCAGAGCATAGCCACATGCTCAACTCACACTGGGAATTGGTGGCAACCTGTGGGCAAACAACTCACATGGACCAGCTTCTTCATAGACATGGATGTCGCTTTCTGCTCTTAAAGTTGGGATCACATCTACAACAGTTGGTTCCAATCATCCTGTGATTCGACAAGCTGAAATAAGATAAATCATGTCAGCTATATTTTAAGGCATGACTGAGAAATATACTGCGAAAAGAGTATGAAAGAGAAGACTGTGTTGGTATACAGTGGTGGTGAGAGGAGAGGATCAAAATGGAGTTCTCTCAACCATAATTAAGTCACTGCGCGATACAATTTCATGGTACAACACCCATGCGATGTAACCATCACAACCATGATCATGTAGAAGTCACGAGAATGGCCACTTCATGAACTGTCAAAAGGGTAGAGGAAGACTAGTAGTAGCAGCATAGACAGTAAAGCAATACATGGAAGACTTCCCTCGAAAGAAGAAAAAGGTATATAATGATTGATCTGTCAACTTTCTTGATTTGTCTATTAATTTGTCTCTTGATTTATGAAAAGAATACCTTTGGGAGCATTAGGAAACTTTCGGAGAGCCTAACCCAAGCTGAAAGATCATCAGTAATTTCTCTCTCGAAGCTACATAAAAGAACCTTCCATTTCATATAGACTTTGTAGTCACGGAATCGCTTGGACTTTGTAGTCACTTAAAGCATGGAAGAAGTATGTCGAAGCTTTAAATCAAATATTATAGTATGACAATGGTAAGATTATTGCTAGGTGTTGTACAAGAAAACATATTAAAACGGAATAATTCTTTTTCATCTTTGTGTATCAAAATGAGTTCCTCATCAAATATCAATTCGATATTAAAATACAAATATCAACCAGCATAGCATAAACAATATAACAATAAATTAATCACACCATTAGACTAAATTTTTAACGTGAAAAACTCAATGTGGAAAAAACTATGGGACTGTAGTTCATCTCAAATTTCCATTATCAATAGTATCCATTATCAATAGTAATGATAACAAGTTTATAGTAAATCTTTTCTAGAATAACCAGAGAATTATAATAACATCAACAACATAAATCTTGGCTCAAGAATAATATATAATCATTATATATATGGATCTCATCAAAAAAAATTCTATATCTCACAAAGTGGATATAACAGAAAATTACCTCAGAGGGTAAACTTGTAAAGCTTATTGCAAAGATTTTATGTATAAAATTTAGATCAAAACCGACAACGTTTGGCCACTTATCGTCAAATAAAAAACTCAACATCCTAATCTTTCTCTCTCCTTCTCTCTTTACGTGTTGGCTCTAATCCATACGTGGGCTTGGACAATTTAGGCCATAAGCCCAAATCAACTAATTGGAGATTAGAGAGAATGAAATTAAGGTGAAATTAGAGTAAGAGCGTGAAATTCGAAAAGAGGAGAGAGAAAGAGAGAGAGAAAGTAAGGTTTTTGAGTTTTTCTGCTTGACGATCGGTGGCTAAACGTTGTCAGTTTCGACCCAAATTTTATGTGGAGAATTCTTGCAGTAAACTATACAATCCTAACGGTATTGATCTATAGTTTACCCTCTCTAAGATATTTTCCTGCGATATCCACTTTGTGAGACCTAGAATTCTCTTTGGAGGAGATCCACCTATGTGATGAAGATATGCTATTCTTGAGCCAAGATCTATGTTCTTGATGTTATTCTGATCCTCTAGTTAATCTAGAGAAAACCTACTGTAAACCTGTTATCATTATTATTGATAGTGGAAGTTTGAGGTGGACTACGGTCCCATGGTTTTTCCCACATTGGGTTTTCCACGTAAAAAAGATTTGGTCTCACCGTGTGATTGATTATTTGCTCTATTGTTTATGCTATGTTGGTTGATATTTTCATTTGGATATCAAGTTGGTATTTTGATGAGGAACCCATTTTGATACACAAAGAAGGAAAAGATTATTCCGCATTAACAGGTTTCTTCCCAACAAGTGGTATCAGAGCATCAGGTTGTTTGGTGCTAGTTTTCTTATGTGATTGAAATGGAGCAGTCAGATAGTATGATTAAATTGAACTCATCAAATTATTCCACTTGGAGGCGTCTGATGGAAGATTTGCTCTATTGCAAAGATTTGTATTAGCCTATCAAGGTTAAAGATAAACCTTCTATTATGGACGATGAAGAATGAGAAGTTCAACATAGGAAAGCTATTGTCTATATTAGAAGATGAATGGATATAAACTTGCATGAGCATATTTCAGATGAAACCAGAGCTGATGTTGTTTGGCAAAGGTTAGAAAACCTCTTTACGAAAAAGACAGTGGGAAATAGAATTTCTCTCCTCAGAAGGCTTGTAAATTTGAAGTATAAAGATGGTGGTAACATTATTGAGCACATAAGTCTATTTCAGAGTCTTGCAAACAAGCTGGTTGCTATGAAAATGAATATAGATGATGAGATGCAGGGATTATTACTTCTCAGCTCTTTACCAGAAAGTTGGGAAATGTATGTGGTGACTATTTGTAACTCCACGCCAGAGGGGACTCTAACCATAAATATGGTTAAAGACAGTTTGCTAAATGAAGATGCCAGAAGGAAAGAACAGGGTGAATCTTCTTCTAGTGCATTTGTTACTGAAAAACAAGAAAGACGTGGAAGAAGTCATAGCAGAAATCCATATGGTTATAGAGGAAGATCCAAGTCTAAAAGAGATATCAAATGTTTTCACTGTAATAGGCCAGGTCACATGAAGAAAGAGTGTAGGTTTTGGAAGTGAGAACAGAATGAAATGAAGAAAAATGAGAAAGAGACCAATACAGTTGCTGCTGAAGGTAATATCACTATTGTTTGTGATGAAGGTTGTGTTAGCCTTGCAGCTCAGGACAGTAATTGGGTAATTGACTCTGGTGCTTCATTTCATGTTACTTCTAATGGTGATTTCTTTAGATCTTACACTACTGGTGATTTTGGTAATGTCAGAATGGGAAACAATGATACATCTAGGATTGTGGGTATTGGAGATATTTGCTTGGAGACCAGTATTGGGAGCAAATTAATACTCAAAGATGTAAGGCATGTTCCAGATATTCGTCTTAACTTGATATCTACAGGTAGACTTGATGATGAGGGCTTTGCACATTATTTTGGTGAAAGTAAATGGAAACTCACTAAAGGTTCTCTAATTGTGGCAAAAGGAAAGAAGATTAACTCTTTTTACGTCATGGAAGCTAAGCTACACAAAGGAAAGATTAATGCAATTCGAAAAGGTGAAAGTATAGATCTTTGGCATAAGAGGCTTGGACATATCAGCGAGAAGGGACTTCAAACTCTTGCTAGAAAGCAGTTTTTACCAGAGTTGCAAGGTACATCTCTTAAAGCTTGTGATCATTGCTTAGTTGGAAAAACGCATAGAGTTGCATTTTAGACATATCCATAATCTAGAAGATCAGATGTTATTGATTTAGTTCATACTGATGTCTGTACTATGCAAACTAGAACTCTTGGAGGAGCTCTTTATTTTGTTACTTTTATTGATGACCATTCTAGAAAAGTTTGGGCTTTTGCTTTGAAATCTAAATACCAGGTACTCGATGCTTTCAAGGAGTTTCATGTCAATGTTGAAAGGGAAACTGGCAGAAAGCTAAAGTGTGTTCGATCAGATAATGGTGGCGAGTACAGGGGTCCTTTTGAGAATTATTGCAGGTTTCATGGTATCAGGCTTGAGAAAACAGTTCCTAAAACTCCCCAGCAGAACGGTGTGGCAGAAAGGATGAACAGAACTATTGAAGAAAGGATTAGGTATATGCTTTCCCACGCCAAGTTACCAAAGTCGTTTTGGGGGGAGGCTATGAGAACTACAGTTGACATGATAAATCTTTCTCCATCAGTTCCTCTGCAAGGTGATGTTCCAGAGAGAGTATGGAGAGGAAAAGATATATCTTATAATCATTTGAGAGTCTTTGGGTGTAAAGCATTTGTTCATATTCCCAAAGATGAGAGGTCCAAGCTTGATAATAAGGCAAAAGCATGTATCTTCTTGGGATATGGTCATGAAGAGTTTGGGTACAGATTATGGGATCCAGTGAACAAGAAGATTATTAGAAGCAGAGATGTTGTGTTTCTTGAAGACCAATTGTTTGATGATGGTGATAATGTTGAGAAGCCAAAAATCTCTGTTTATATTCCTTGGAGTTTGGGTCCAATTCCTTCACCTGTAGTTCATGATGATCATGGGGGAGATGAACAAGAAGATTGTGGTGAGAATACTAGTGATGATACACCTACAGTTGATGATGCTGAACCAACTGAACATGCACCTCCACCACTAGTTGAGATTTCATTGAGAAGATCCACTAGAGAGCGACAACCCTCTACCAGATATCCTCCACATGAGTATGTTATGCTTACTGACGGGGGAGAGCCAGAAACTTACCAAGAAGCTATTCTACATAAGAATAAGAGTGAGTGGGTTAAAGCCATGCAAGAAGAGATGAGATCCTTGCTTGAGAACCACACCTATGACTTGGTAAAGCTACCGAAAGAGAAGAAAGCTCTCAAGAATAAGTGGGTTTATAAATTGAAGACTGAAAATAATAGCTCACAACAAAGATACAAGGCACGACTATTTGTGAAAGGAATCAGTCAGAAGAAAGGTATTGACTTTGAAGAAATATTTTCTCCGGTTGTAAAAATGTCTTCTATCCGAGTTGTTCTTGGTTTGGCTGCCCGCTTAAATTTAGAAGTTGAACAACTTGATGTGAAAACAGTATTTCTTCATGGTGACTTAGAAGAAGAAATTTACATGGAGCAACCAGAAGGTTTCAAAGTCAAGGGAAAAGAAAATCTAGTATGTAAGCTTAGGAAAAGCTTATATGGACTCAAACAGACACCTAGACAGTGGTACAAGAAGTTTGATTCCTTTATGATGAGCCAATGGTATGATAGAACCACATCTGATCATTGTGTGTTTATGAAGAAATTTTCAGATGATGATTTTATTATTTTACTGCTATATGTTGATGATATGTTGATTGTTGGCCATGATGTTGGAAAAATTGAAAAGCTTAAAAGAGAGCTAAGTAAGTCTTTTGCCATGAAAGACTTAGGATCGGTGAGACAAATACTTGGCATGAAGATTCTTCGTGATAGGAAGAAAATGAAGATTTGACTATCTCAGGAGACTTACATTGAAAAGGTTCTTGAAAGATTCAACATGAGTAAAGCCAAAGCAGTTTGTTCTCCACTTGCAGGTCATTTCAAGTTGAGTTCAAAACAATGTCCTACAAGTGAGAAAGAAAAAGAAGAAATATCCAGAGTGCCTTACTCATCTGCAGTAGGCAGTTTGATATATGCTATGGTTTGTACTAGGCCAGATATAGCTCATGCAGTTGGAGTTGTTAGCCGATTTCTCTCAAATCCTAGAAAGGAATATTGGGCAGTAGTGAAATGAATATTAAGATATCTAAGAGGTACTTCCAGGTTGTGTTTATGTTTTGGTGATGATGAACCTATGTTAGAAGGGTACACAGATGCAGACATGGCAGGTGATACTGATTCCAAGGAGTCCACTTCGGGATTCTTGATGACATTTGCAGGAGGAGCAGTCTCTTGGCAGTCTAAGTTACAGAAGTGTGTTGCTCTATCAACCACAGAAGCAGAATACATAGCAGTTACTGAAGCCTGCAAGGAAGCTTTATGGATGAAAAAGTTTCTACAGGAATTGGGCTTGAAACAGGAAGGATATACTGTTTATTGTGACAGTCAGAGCGCTATTCACCTCTCCAAGAATTCAACATACCATTCTAGATCCAAGCATATTGATGTGAGATATCACTGGATTCGTGATGTGCTTGAGATGAAAGAATTACAGTTGGAAAATGTGCATACCAATGATAATGATTCAGATATGTTGACAAAGTCTTTGCCTAAGGAGAAGCTTGAAGCATGTAGGCGAAGGGCGGGCTTGGTACAGCCCACCATATGAGCTGGAGGAGGAGAATTGTTGGGTCTAATCCATATGTGGGCTTGGACAATTTGGGCCATAAGCCCAAATCAACTAATTGGAGATTAGAGAGAACGAAATTAGGGTGAGATTAGAGTAAGAGCGTCTAGCGTGCGGCGACAGAAAAGAGGAGAGAGAAATAGAGAGAGAAAGTAAGGTTTTTGAGTTTTTCTGCTTGACGATCGGTGGCTAAACGTTGTCAGTTTCGGCCCAAATTTTATGTGGAGAATCCTTGCAGCAAACTCTACAATCCTAACGGTGTTGATCTACAGTTTACCCTCTCTAAGGTACTTTCCTGTGATATCCACTTTGTGAGACTTAAAATTCTCTTTGGAGGAGATCCAGCTATGTGATGAAGATATGCTATTCTTGAGCCAAGATCTATGTTCTTGATGTTATTCTGATCCTCTAGTTAATCTAGAGAAAACCTACTGTAAACCTGTTATCATTATTATTGATAGTGGAAGTTTGACGTGGACTACGGTCCCGTGGTTTTTCCCACGTTGGGTTTTCCACGTAAAAAAGATTTGGTCTCACTGTGTGATTGATTATTTGCTCTATTGTTTATGCTGTGTTGGTTGATATTTTCATTTGGATATCAAGTTGGTATTTTGATGAGGAACCCATTTTGATACACAAAGAAGGAAAAGATTATTCCGTAGGTTTCTTCCCAACATTACCTTGCCGCTAGTTGCACGCGTTCACTGTACGTTGCTCTCTTGCGTTCGCTACCGTATATCTTTTTTACTTTTAATTAATGATTTGAGTTTAAAAGGTCCAATTGTCTAAACAGACATATGGGTCAGAACGTAACACGGTAACGTAGCCAAAAGTGAAGAACGGTACAACACCACAATTTGGCATAGGAGAAAAGTAAAATTAACAAACTTATCTCATATATCCATAACATATTAGATAAAATTTAATTTCATCCTTACGTGTTCACAATATCCAAATCCATATAAAAATATTATTGGTATCAAATCTAAATAAAAAAATTAAAATACTTCAATAGCTTTTTCAAGCATATCAATATGTGACTTGCTCCTAACATATGAAATTTTAAGCAATATAATATGAGCAAATAATTACTATCGACAACTCATATACCAACAAAGCTGATATGGGAAAATAAATCTTCTTATCAAAAACTTATAAATCACTTTTGAATCAGTATGTGTTTCAAATGCATAACATAACATAAGCTTATCAAAACTATTGTGAACATAACATAAGCTTATCAATAAATTTATAATTATTTTTATTTATTAAAAATCATAACATAAGCTTATCAAAACTAGCATTCATATATCATATCCTTATAACTTCATAACTTTTAAATATTTTTAAAGCAATAATTTTGAATATTTTTAAAAATAATATATAAATAGCTAAGGTTGCATATCATATCAAATGTCATTTTTACAAAGACGATTATGACCACACTATATCTCGTTGACAATACCCAAAATTATATTTGATCTCATAATGTAGGTAATATGTTTATCCTTGAGTCAAGTCTCCATATTATGCAGATTCTAAGTAATGACATATATTGTGGCTTGTATGGTTTTTTATTGTTGTATAGAATACTTTGTTTTTCAAAAGTACTAGAAATATATTATATATGTTTGCAACCATTGAAAAAAATGTATCTTTGTCTTACAAATATTATTTGAAGTAATTATCGATCTGTAAATTATTCTATGGTTCAAAATATTATAAAATCCTTCACAAAATCAGTTCTGAAAATTACTAAAGGATTCTATAATATGTTTTGTAGAGACTATTCAAATGTTTAACATATGACATATGATACAAGATGTCTCAGTTGTCTCTTTAGTGTAACTATGACTTGAACCTTGATAATAAGGTTACACATGAGACTTTATCAAAAACTAATTTCTTCTAGACCTGACTCAAGGATAAACATATTACCTACATTATGAGATCAAATATAATTTTATTTGAACGTGCTGAACCTTGACCACACTATATCTCGTTGACAATACCCAAAATTATATTTCAACTAGTTACATGACCTTTAGAATGTCTCCTCTAATCCCAGGAAGAGATAGGGGTTAAGAGTATTGAATATGGAGACAAAATATAATTATTTGAGGATTCTCACAAACCTGCAAGCTGCACGTTCAGCGACGGTGGTGCCGTTGCTGCTGCAGTCGTTGTTGCTTGCAGCAGCATCAATAACTATAGCTGCATCGTGAACAGTGGCAGCATCAAAGTAGGATCATACGATGTAGCATCATACGATAAATACAAGAAGACCTTTTGCTTGGAAAATTGACAAGTGATCGATACACGAGGCCCCCTCATAGCAGAATAAAACTGCTTTTCCTTCGAGAAGTATAACTCCTCACGCTTAATCACAGGTTTTTTTACCCATATAATCATTGTAGACTCCTACTTTACTCCCTTAGATTGATATATATGGCCAACATATCATCATCGTATGACGTTTCAATTACTATTCCTATAGGAAACCACAATACCTTTTCCTCTATAGGCTTTATTTCTATCAATGCTGTCACCCTCATCTCTTTTAAATTATTCAAAGATGACAACTACACTTCATGGCGTGCTCAATTCTCTAATCTACTATTTAGTTATGATCTTCTAGGCTTTATCGATGGCTCTCTTCGTTGTCTACCAATGATACTCAACATCCCAGGCGTATCTAGTCCAGTACCAAATTCGGCCCACAAACTATGGTTACGTTAGGATTGTCTCATCCTTCTTCACTAGGTTCCCCTATAACTAAAGGCATTCTCTCGAAATCACAATCACTACCTTTATCCTCTCTTGGGACCATTGACACTGAAGTGCCTCAACTTACCCTACTCCGTGTTAGTACCCCTCCACCGCCTATACCTATAACACACCCTATAGCCCTTGGACATCCAATGACAACATGATCTAAAAGTGGTGCCTTTAAACCATGACAAATCCTTGACCTACATACCATCACAACATCCTCGTCAAAGACCACTAAACCTACCTTAATTACTCAAGCACAAAAATCTTCATACTAGCGTAAAGCCTTGTGTGAAGAATATGATGCACTCCTCCATAATTCTATATGGATCCTTGTACCCTCTCATCCCACACAAAACATCATCAGGTGTAAGTGGGTCTTTCGAATTAAGCGGAACCCAGATGGATCCATAGCCAGATATAAAGCACGTTTAGTGACCAAAGGGTTTCATCAACGACCTGGTGTTAACTTCATAGAGACATTCAGCTCTGTTGTTAAACCCATAATAATCCGACTAATTATGAGTTTGGCCATCTCACAAGGCTAGCATTTACGTTAACTCGACGTTAATAATACCTTTCTACAGGGGACCCTAACTGACGTTGTCTTCAAGCAGTCTCCTGGCTTCATCTATACTTAATATCCAAAGCATGTTTGTAAACTACAAAAAGCTATTTATGGACTTCGTTAGGCTCCAAGAGCTTGGTACACTGAACTTGGCTCGTTTTTGGCATCAGTTGGCTTCATCAACTCCAAGTTCGATACCTCCTTATTTCTCCATCACCAAGGTGGAAATATAATATATCTTTTGGTATATGTGGATGATATTATTATCACAGGCAATAATCCTATAAAAATTAAGGCATTCCTCAAGCATTTAGATTCTCCCTTAAAGATCTAGGAACCTTAAGCTATTTTTTAGGAGTGGAAGCAACATACACATCTTTCGGGCTCTTCCTATCACAATGAAAGTATATTCAAGATCTATTATCTAAAACGAATATGTAAGATGCAAAGGCAGTTACAACACCTCTGTTTACTAGCGAGTCGCTCAAACTATATAATGGAAGCCGTGCTACAGACCCAACTTAATACCGTCAAGTCCTTGGCTCCTTACAGTACTTATCTCTTACCCAAATATCTCATGTGTGGTCAATAAATTATCCCAGTTCATGTATCGACCATCTATTATACTTAGTCTACAGTTGAACGAATCTTGCGGTATCTTCACAGGACTATCAATCATGACCTCTTTTTCTGCAAACACTCCCCTCTTAATCTTCATGCCTTTGCCGATGCTGATTGGACAGGGAATTTTGATGATAGAACATCACGTCGGGGTATATTCTCTTCCTTGGATCTAATTCAATAAGTTAAAGTTCTAAGAAGCTAAAGACAGTTGCACGTTCTACAACTGAAGCTGAATACCGTGTCAAAACCACCGTTGTTGCAGAACTCAATTAGGTCATGAATCTCTTCAAGGAACTTGGCATCAACATCACCTCTACTCCTACAATATATTATGACAATGTCGGAGCCACTTATCTATTCGTTAATCTAGTATTCCACTTATGCATAAAACACATAGCCATCGACTTTCACTTCGTGCGAAAACAAGTTGTCAGACATCAACTATGTATTTCTCACGTACATATAACCGATCAACTAGCGGACTCCCTCATAAAGCCTCTCACCCGTAACTCGATTTCATCACATCGGTCCAAGATCAACGTCCTTGATAGAAGCAGCGTCTTGCGGGGGTATGATAACAGTCATGATCTCCCGTGATAACAACCTCAACAACAGCCAAGATCTCTCCAACTTTGTTGAGGAGATGTCATGAGGAAATCCTTGGGAAAAATTCTCTCTTCTAATATGTATAAATAGGGGGTATTATATTATTTCAACTCAATGCATTTGTATTTCATTTCTATCGGTCTCTACCGTCGGTCACTTGTATGTCCTTGATTGTCATCTTTCAAATGTCACTTCCTCTATTATTGTATTATTGGAAAGATAAATTTCATTGATCTATCATGCGGTATAAATATAAAATGGTATGATTGTTTAAAGTAGGTTTATAAAATATAAATGATATGTAAACTAATATATACAAATTACAATTTGAATCTTAATAATATGTTTTCATATTGTATGCATCATTCCAAATTATAAATATTTCACATCATGATGATATCAAATATCGAGAAATCAAGATGACAATTCATAAAAAAATATCATAAGTTATAATCAAGAGAAAAATCATCATTCATTTTCAACTCAATCAATTTGTCAAATCAACATTTCTTGGGTATGCATGATATCAAAACATGGTTTCAAATCTTTAACATATAACATGCATAATTTCAAACCATTACAAACAATTATCAAGGTCATAGTTTGTTTGCATAAGTCTCTTATTTAGTAAATGATAAGAAGAAATAATCGAAGATAGAAGATTTTTTATTCTCATAAAAGATAGCTCAAGTAGAGAAATCAAAAAGAAAGTTTATGATTCAATTGAAAATTTTTCATTCAAATTAAAATCATCAAAATTACTTTTTGAAAAATTCAATGAAGGCAATGTAAATAGATTCACATGAGAACTCGATTCATGCATAATATCTTAATTTTTTATGAATGCCACAAGATATAATTTATTTTAACAAATCTTTTCTTTTATAAATGGATAAAAGAAACATAGGAGATCAAATGATATAATATCTTGATTCATGTATAAGAAATCTCAAGTTATAAATCTCAAAAAATCAAGATAAAGCTTATTTAAATTCAAATTATCAAATCAAGATCATTTTCAAGAGATTACTTAAGATAAATTCATCACTAAGAATCACTTGTTAAAAAATCGAAAAACTTTAGAGGTATTTTCAAGAAAAAATGAATTCTCCCTTTTGTTTTAATCTAAGTGATTTGATTTCTTACAAGTATATCTTATCTTTTTATGCCAAACAAAAATATGCATCAATGCTTAGGATCAAAAAGTAAATTTCATCATAAAAATCATCAAGACCAAAAAAGTATAACACATTAAATATAAGGCTTCTTAAAACAAAAGATTTGATTCATCATTTTAATTCCAATGATAATATATATATATTTTTTATATGTTTTATTTTAAGTGATTGATTTCATGTAAGCATGCTCAACTTTTTTGTATGAAAACCATATATCATAGTTTAAAATCAAAAGAGCAAATCTCATCATGAAAATCATCAAGATCAATAAATCATAAATTACCCAAAAATCATCATTACTTTAAATCATCATGCATAATTACGAAATATCATGCATAGAATAAAGTCATCAAACATTATACCAAAACTTTTATTAAAACAACAAGCATGATTTCATTGAGTATTTTCAATCAAAGTCAGAAATTATCAATTTACATACACATTAATTTTTCTTAAAATCATACATAGGATTAATCATTAGATTTAAATCTAACATTTTGTTGTATTTTCATAAAACATACAATTGTCATTATCATTTTCAAAATTAGCTAGAAAAAAAAAGCATGATCCCCTTTTATTTATATTTTTATTTATTTATAAATTTAAAGATAACTCATGAAAAACGTCATGTAATTTTAAAATAAAATAAAGGGTTTTTGGTTACCTCATCGTCGAAAGCCGTAAAGGAGTAGTTCGCTACCTTACCTTTGTTGGTTTGTTCTTTATCTTCGGAGGTACTCGTTTTGTCCCAAAGTGCATTTTTCTTCTTTGGCAACCTTTTCTCTTTAAGTTCATTTTTAATTTTCGATTATTATTTTATGAACTTTTTAAATTTTAATATTAAGAGTTCAAGATCATCATGATCATCATTATCACTATCACTTGAGTTTTTCTCTCAAGTGGTCTTCTTTTGTTTTAAGTGTCAAATCCATCATTTTCTTTAGAAGGTTGTTCTCAAGTTTGTCATATGTTACATTGGTCATTTCATAGGTCATCAAAGACTCGATAAGTTTTTCGATTAAAAAATAGTTGAAGTTCTTTGATTCTTGTATTGTCGTTATTTTTGAATCCCAATTTTTAGAAAGCGATCGTAAAACTTTATTCATAAGTTCAAGATTCGAAAAACTTTTACCAAGAGCTTTTAGACTATTGAGACATCCGATGTACATGTCTCCAATAGTCTTGCTTGGCTTCTTTCGAAAAAGTTTAAAATCATACATTAAAAGATTTATCTTAGAATCTTTTACTCTACTAGTGCCTTTGTGTATGATTTCGAGAGTATGCCATATATCGAAAGTTATTTCGCAAGTAGAAATCCGATTAAACTGAGTTTTATCTAAAGCGTAAACTAGAGTATTCATAGCTCTAGCATTTAAGGAAAAACATTTCTTCTCCAAATCATTCCATTCATTCATTTATTGGAGTAGAAGAGTTTTGAAAACTAATTTCGATAATATTTCAATAAATTCAAATCCATAGAAAGCAAGAAAACTCTCATTCGAGTTTTCCAATAAGTGTAGTCTGTCCCATTGAATATGGGAGGACGAATGAGAGATATTTCTCTTAGGTGTTAAACCAAATGAGAAATACATGACTCTGATACCAACTGTTAGGAACGAGTCGGCACTAAGAGGGGGGGGGGGGTGAATTAGTGCAGCGGTAAAAATTACGTCGGTTCAAAATCTCGTTGTGATTAAACCTATTTCGGAAGATGTTAACTTGAAAGTATACAAAAGAGTGTAGTAGATGTAAATCAAGTAAAGAAGGGCAGTTTGTAGTAAATATAAATTGCAAGAAGTAAATACAAACCGAGTTATAGTGGTTCGAACGTCGTGACCTACATCTACTTCACCGATTCCTCTTTCGTCGAGGCCATCGACATCTACTAATGGTCTTCCTTCAATGGGTGAAGACCAACTGCCCTTTTACACCTCTTTTATCATTTTCATAGGTTTAGGAGACAACCTTTATGAGCACTCACTTCTCTCTAAATAGAATTCTAAACTTAAGTTAGAAGGGGATCTCTTAAGTAATTATAATAGTGTTTTCTCACTTTTAAGTCCTTTGTGCTTCTATGTATTAACGAGGGATAAAAGAAGTATTTATAGGCCTCAAGTTGATTCAAACTTGGAGCCTAAAAATGTCTCATCCCAAGTCTTTGGGGTACTGGCGGTACCACCGCTTGCCAATCTGAAATTGACACTGACACTAGGCGGTACCACCACTTGGCACCCTGCCACTGGGCGGTACCATCACTTGGCACCCTGCCACTGGGCGGTGCCATCGCCCAGTCTGGCGATACTATCGCTTGACAGTCTCTCGGAGACTATGTCTAAGTAGTATCATCGTCTGACATAGTCTCGGAGATTGTGTCATGACGGTGCCACCTATTGGATCATTGTTTGGGCCTTTTATTGGGCCCAATACAGTTCATACATGGGCCCAACTGGCCCCTAATTGGGTTGACCCAATTCCAATTCCAATTATGTGCTAACTATAAAATTTAAGGTATACACTAAGCAAATCCGATCTGGTTAGTCTAGGTTTCTTCTGGCGAGCTTCCAGTGATATTCCGGTGAACTTCCGACGATCTCTCAGTAATATTCCAATGGACTCCCGACAAACTCATAGACTTCATAACGATCTTCTTGGCGAGTTCCGATGAGCTTTTTTGGCAGACTTCTGGACTTCTCGGTCAATTCCGGTAGAACTTCCGACAAACGTCCGGACTTACGATAAACTCTTGAACTCCCAACGATATCTCATTCTTAACTCTAGGACTTCATTTTGCTTTATGCCTTGATCGATATCGTAGTTAATCCTGTATAAATAAAACCTACTTCGATCTAGATAATTATTATAAAGCTTGAATCATATTGTTCGACATGTCATTGGTTTCTCGACGCTTCGTCCAATTTTTTGGCGTATCGTCTTCTCTTGCGGTTTATTGCCCAATTAGTTAATTGACCTCTGTAACTCCGAATTCCTTAGCGTAATTTTTGCTCTTCTTGGCTTGCTGCCTGAATTCATGGCCCGGAGCCTTCTGTCGATACATCGACCGATCCTTCGACTTGATGTCCAATCTTCTGACATGTTCCTCTTTGTTCCAACATGATTATTCCCGCTTTAATTATCTCTCACTAATCGAAGCTACCTAGGTCACTTAAAATGCATATCAAATCATACACACTATCAATTGGTTTTATCATCAAAATCCGAGATTCAATAATGTGTTCCATAAAAAAAAGAAGAAGATGTTATTAGAAATCAATAATGTTTTACTTCATACAATCATTTAAAAAACTAACAAAATATAATTTTACTAAATACAATCCCTTAATTATCAATCATACTCTTATTTCTCATAACTCTTCGATTGTCATTATTTCATATAACTCATTTTATCCACTCGGCAATCATCCTTACAAAACTCTAGTTGTGTTCCCCTCAACTATGAAAGATGATTTGATGATTAGGAGGAGGAGAAGCAGAAGGGAAAGAAGGGGAAGAAAAATGTTATATGAAAGGAGTGAGAAGAGTTTGTTAGAATTAAGTGATAGTTTGAAAGCAATTACTTCCATTTGCCGAGGGGTATCTTAGGGATACTAATTTTTATAAAAATATTATAAATAGTTAAAAAAAAGGCTTACTATTAACTGTCCCAATTTACTATTGACAATCTCTTGTTAGTGATAATCCCTTAAAAAATAATAAAATATTATTTTATTATTTATAGTCTCATATTATCGATTTTATCCTTTTTTTTTTTTTTTTTCTTCACCACAATCCCTTATTTCATCTTACTATTGCCATCACTCGATGTTGTCTAATGTCACTCATTGCTCTCTCAATATCGTTCTTCGACAAAGAGGAGGAAGAAGAAGAAGAAGAAGTAATGCTGCTTGACGTTGTTTGACCCAACTTGCCACCCCACGACACCATCCTTTGAGGAGCTTTGAGGAGCAAGAAGAAGAAGATGAGGATGAGGACGAGGAAGAAGAGGAGTAGAAGAAGTGTGAAAAAGAGAAGAAGATAATATTTATGTTCTTTTGCAAAGGAATAGTTTAGAAAAATCAAAAACTTTAAAATAGAATTATAAATAATAAAAAAGAGATTGCAAATAGTAAACTCTAAATAGAAAATTATCACTAGAAAGCCCTCATAAAAATTAGAAGTTGTAGATAGTCTTTGATCATGGACAAAAATGCCCATACTTGAGAACTATGATCAATGTCTTAGTTCACGATGCAGGCTTGTAATATACATGTTTTATGATCAGTAGCATAAAAGCGATGGAAGCCTTGCTGATGAAACATTTTTTTAATAGCAAGATTGAAGATGAAACAATGTATCCGAAGACTAAGATAAATTTCTTTTTCTTCTTCAGAATATGCAAAATATATAAAATCTCAGCAGCAAAAAACCCTATATCCAAATACCCAAGGATCAAAACATCACAAACCAACCATAAGGGGAGAGCTAAAATATCTTATATGGCAAGAGGAGTACTCATAAGAATGTCCTCAAGTTATATCATCTGGCCAGGAGGAGGAGGAGGAGGAGGTAGTGAACGCTATCCAAAATGTTTCTATCATACTCATATGACTCTCAAATGTGGCACTTGCAAAAGCATGATTTATAATGATACTTGGGGTCACAATATATGACTGATAACACATAACTACTTGCAAGTAAAATCTGAAACAAAGGCCAAAAATTTCTTCTTTTAAGAGAAAGAAACAAATTATAACATTTCATCGTTGCAAGGAACAAAGAGTTCCTTTTCTTTCTTTCTTTTCAACTCAAGTTTGGGGTGATCCAGAACTGGCTATAACTATATTGTTGTCGTCCGCGTTTGACAAGTTTGGGAAATCTTTCGATGCTATGGCTATCCAAGTTGTTGGAAATGAATTCAACCTCTGAAGATGGTTGCCATAAATGAGTGAAATAGATACAGTTAGCACAACATCTAGCTTCACTAGCCAAGACCGAAAATGCATGCTTAAAAGGAATGTTCATGAACAGTGCTCGATCTCCCAAGCTCTCCAACTTGATCCACATCTTTTTCTCAAGATCTAGTTGAAATAAGACGACAACCAGGGATTCATCGGCATTCTCCATTACGTAGACCAACAATATGTTTCCGCCACACTCAACCAATGACGTGATACACTTAAAATAGTCCGAACGATCGATGGGACTTGGCACCATTAGCTTCCTGAGCCGAAGAGGAAGAACTCGGAAGATCGTTAAGCACCCACTATGGTTATTCCATGTGTAGAATTGCCCCTCGAAGCTAATAATCGTATCGAAAAGTTCGACCACGTCTTTCTCGAAGGTCCAGGACTGGTCTCCCGGCCTCCAAACATACAGATGATTGACGAAGTCATGTGCAAGAAGGACACAATCGGGGTTCGACGGAGCTGATGACATGCTTAGGAAAAACGTGGGTGCAAGCAAGCAAGGTGGGAGTTGCAACCACGCCCTAGAGAAGGGATTCAGCAAGAGCATCCGGCTGTGGTTGGAAGGATTAACAACCAGCCAACCGTGCGAGCAATTACAGAATAAGGTCCTTGTCACTGGGTAGCCATGTAACTCGATTTTGAAGGTGACTTCCTTGTCTACGACGCTCCGCAGGCTGCAGGTAAGATTCTGGAACTCTGTGGTGATTAGCCATGGGGTCTTCGACATCGTCGGGTCAAATTTCGGGGCGGTGGCCCTCCAATCCTTGCATGCTACACTAAGGCGCATGGCATCCTTGGGGTTCATCGACGTCAATAGAGACTCCACAATATCGATTGGAATGTACCTGGTTGGCCTATTCTCACTTTCGATCTCCCTCTTCTGCTTCTTATCGGTTGTGACTGCAGATCTACGGTGGAAGAAAAGCATAGAGAGAAGTAATTTGTATAATGACTGCAGATCTACATTGTTTAATCGATGTAGAGGAGGATGCTTACTTGTGTGGATTGGGAGGAGGAGGAGCATTAGAATCGGGGTCCAATTCGTATCCATTGTTCGTCATCTTTGTCACCGCTTAGTCATTAACCGCTGGAAGGAAATTGTATTAGAGGAATGATAAATTTCATCGATCGCTTATATACGATTGAGTGGTTGTTTGTATTGAATGTATAAAATATAAATAGTATATTTCCTAACATTTATAAAATGTTTTATAATTCATACAAAACATAATAATTTGTTATTTGATTTATGGAAAGAAGTATGCAATCCATTATAGAAAGCTGAAATTTAATACTTTGCATATAATACATAATTCTCAATAATCATAAAACTCCATAAAAAATTGTTTTTTGCTGGCATAAATATTTTCTGCCAGCTAATCATTTATTTTTTGCTGGCATAATTATGATTTTGATTCTCGATAATCATAATCCTATATGAACTCTCATCTAATGCTTCTCCAAATATCATATATAAGATCAGGAGACCAATAGAATCCTATTGCGATCTAAAAGGTAAAAAAATACGAGCACAAATGCCTAGTAAAATAAAAGGAAAAATGTGATAAATAAATAACTAAATATAATTCATAAATATCATTTATGTTATGCATGAACATGAGCTCAACGAAGGAAATAAGAGAGAATAAATTTGTGAATGGTGAATATCAAATGATAATATTTACTTGATAATATAACAATCATTAAATCATCCATCATCAATAGTGACTAACAAATCAATGTCCGAACTTTTGGATACCTCAAATCTCTCTACGAATGGTGTGGTATCTTTCAATGGCTACAGTGAGAATATATCTTCCTTACCAAGCGAGAGATATATCACGCGCTCAATGACCCATTAACTCCTGAAGGGAATGACTTTTCCCATAATAAGATATATATGCTCATAACAAATATAATATCATTGATGGTGTCAGACAGCATGCACAAATATAATAGCTCCTGCTGATATCATTGGAATGGCATGACAGGTGCCATTACTCCTCCAAATTTGATACTCAATTAAATATGTCCTGCCAATAGTTCCTGACTTTGAGAAATCAGAACTGATGATTTCGGTTTCAAACCAATGGTTCCAATTTTAAATCGGTTAAATATAATAAAAATAGAAATATAACCATTACAGTGCTTGTGGTATAGTCATTAAACAAATAATTTTAAATCCCATAAATCTATTTCAAATCTTAATAGCATCATTTATTTAATTATAGTTTTATACTTTTAATCAATTTTTTTTATGTTATTATACTCATTATATTTACATCTATTTTTAAATTTTAAACTAAAATTTTAAATAATTTATATATTGATTTTATTTGTAATTTAAAAATACTAAAATATTTAACGATTTGAAAGGAAATTGATAGTTTCAGTTTTGATTTCAAAATCGACCTTAGGCAGTTCAATTTTGGGATCTGATTTTGTAAACCTACAATCCATTCATAACAATCAAAATCTTAACTGAAAATGATAAACCTAATTGTCTTTCTATTAATTATATTAGAATTATTTTTAACTACTAGTAAATTTCTATGCTTATTTAAACAAATAAATATGCTCATTATTAAGTAATGTTTGTTAAAACATAAGTTTAAAAGGATTTAGGGAAATAAATGACCTCCAAATTTTTATTCATTTTTGAGCTCATGGATAACATTACAATTTTTATTGTTACCATTTTAAGTATTATCTTTTATCTTTTAATAAGTTAATTAGATAGGATTTTAGAGATAGGGGTTTTTTCATTTAAATTATTATTCTATACCTATAAATAGATGATGTTTATATGTGTAGATTCATTCGAAGTCTAAAGTGTTTAGTCATATAGGACTTAAGTCAAAGAGTAACTTATAATCTTAGAAGTGTTTTCTTTCTGAGAAGTTTAATATAATTTTTTATATTTTTATCTTAGTTTCATCTTCTTCTATTTGATTTGATCTTGGGATAGTAGTATATTGTTACTACTATTTGAAAAAGGATTATACTTATATATATGATCTTTTCCTTTTTTCACATCGTATTAGAGCTAT